>NW_027671884.1:0-90000 GCF_964165515.1 Mesoplodon bidens
AAACTCAGCTCTTTGCTTTTCTTACTGTCCCCCTTTTTTGTTTTCCCTGATTGGGGGAGAGTGGGAGAAGAAGGTAAATTTTAAGATGTAAAGAGAATGGTTTAAAAGTTGAAGTTGATTGCATTGAGAAAGGTATTCTCTTCTTGTATGGAAACCAAAACTTTTTTCTTGAAGAATGGATGGACTAAAAATAATAAGTACAATTATTTACAGAACTTATCTCTTCTAATGCTACTGTACTATAAATGGTATGCTTTTAGAACACATGCTTGTTGTTTCTTTTCATACCAAGTCACGAATCTGATGATTAGAACTGATTAAATAAAACTGAACAAGAGGAAACTTATATATTTTTTGAAGATCACTTATCCATAGTGGGGAAAAGTCATCTGAGTCATCCATATTGAAGAACTCTAAGATTCTGTGGAGTTATTTCATTTTGGGAATAAGAATGATGGTATTGATATAGAGTTCTTAGTATTGGTGTTATTGACGTTTTGGACTGGATAATTCTTTATTGTGGAGGGCTGTTTTGTGCATTGTAGGATGTTTAGTAGCATACCTAGCCCACTACATGCCAGTAACACTTCCACCCCCAGTTGTGACAACCAAAAATGTCTTTAGACATTTCCAAAATCTTCCCCGGAAGCAAAATTGCTCTTGGTTGAGAACCACTGAGATTGGGGGAAAAGAAGATGAAATTTCAGCTTCCAGCTTTTAGGTTAAGAAGAGGGAAAACAAAGCCTTAATTAAGTAAATATATTAATAACTAAATAGAAGGTCCTAAGGTGAAAATAGCTGAGGTTGGAATGTCTTGCATATGAATGTCCACCATAGTGATGATACAGTTACTGACTGAGACAAGGGATGTAGCTTAGGTGCATGTGCACTTTGAACATCACTAAAACCAGTGTTGGCATCCTGGGAGGTTCCACCCATATTATAGTCATCTGGATAGGTAAAATATTGCGCTTGAAAATAAAAATAAGGTGCAGGGCCACAATCCTTTATCCAAAAGGGCCTGGGCCAAATATGTTTTTTGTTTGTTTGTTTTTTGTTTTTGCGGTATGTGGGCCTTTCACTGTTGTGGCCTCTCCCATTGAGGAGCACAGGCTCCAGACGCGCAGGCTCAGTGGCCATGGCTCACGGGCCCAGCCGCTCCGCGGCATGTGGGATCTTCCTGGACCAGGGCATGAACCCGTGTCCCCTGCATCGGCAGGCAGACTCTCAACCACTGTGCCACCAGGGAAGCCCCCAAATATGTTTTGAGATGCAGATTTTCAGATTTCAGAAAGGCAATAGGGTATATTAGCAGTATGTTATATTTCTTGCTGAAAAATGTATGACTATTCACACTAAGGTAAATAAAGATCATAAATAGCTTCATGTTAATTTAACCAGGCTTTGCTGCCAAATGAAGTTGCTGCAGACTTACAGAAGTCTGCCACTTTTCAGAGCTGTTTGGATTTAAGGATAGTAGATAAGAGATTGTGGGCCTGCACTAAAAAATATCTGTTATAAACACACTGTTCTGCAGCTACATCATTTCTGTGGTTACATGGGTTTTTAATTCTAAACAGTGAACTTGGAAATGACCTTTAGAAATTACTCTTAGAAAAGCAGTCCATTGGACTAGACTACCTCTACTTTTGTTCAGTAGCATGATCCTTTAAAGGATGGTCCAGAGAGGAAAAAAAGTTTGGGGGGGAAAGGGAGAGCAAGTTATCAGGACAAAAAAAGGGGGATGAAGAAACATTGAAGAGACAGAAAGAGGAAACAGGAAAGAGATGCTAAGGGAATCAAGGCAACCCCACCTATTATCTCATCCCTACTCCCTATATCTAGTGCTCCATAAACCCTCTTCTTAGTAAATGTCCTAGCTCTTTCCCAATCCCTTTTTATCTCTGAGCAAACTTAGTACAATGTTTTTCTCGTGGTCCTTGTCATTTTCAAATGCCTTTCCTTCTTTTTACATACATAAAGAACTAAATCACTTTGAATATATTTCTTAAATCCTTTCTTTTCATTTATATGAGAATTTGTACCTGACTTGTATGGGTTTTTCTGTTCACTCTTGAGTAAAGATCTTTTATTTTTAACCTCCTAGAATTAACTTTGTTAATTTAGGATAGTTAAGTTAGTTAATAATTGTTAAGTTAGTCTTTCTGTTGTGTGGGTTTTTTTTTTTTGTGCCTGGTATTATGATTCCATAATACCTATTTGACAGGTGTGGAGGAAATGGCAAGAAACCTGGATTCTAATCCCAGTCTCTCACTGCTTTGTTCTTTAGCTTTGGTCATGTCCCTTAACTTTAAAGGCCCGTTTTCTTAAATGTAAAAAATGAAGGAGTTAATCTCTATGTGTTGGTTAAGATTCTGTGATCCCGTAGTTTATTTTGAGTTTCTTACAAGGTTTTTAAAAACAGATTCCAGACTTACTGTGTGATAATTTACAGTTTTTTTTTTCTGATAACTTTTTAAATTTTTTTAAATCTCCTTTCTTTCAAAATGAAGCCACATGTGTTGGATTTTGTTTTTCATCTCCTCTTAGAGAGTTGAATTTACTTTGAATCGATTATTTTCTTTATAACTGCTCATCTTTTGGTAAAAATACTCTTGTTGGAGTAACACCCCCATTTTGTGTTCTTCACTATATCCTAACGTTTTCTTAGACAATTCCAGTCAAGTTTTCCCATACCCAAGATTTCACCTCCTTGTAATTTGTTCTGTTTTCCTCCACCTATGTCACTGTGTTTTGGTTCTAAGAGCACACTTTTTTGAGTTTTAATTTGTTCATGAATAAAACGAAATTGTTTCCTATTCTTCTTAGTCCAAGTTAGACAAAAATAAATTTACAAGATGAACTTTGTTAAAAACTTGTGGAAAGAGAAAATATAAAGTGTATGAAAGCAGGTTTTCCAAGTACAGGTTTCTTATCCTGTGATTGCTGAAGGTGCTGCTTAATAGGTATCCAGGTATTCTACTCAGCCTGACCAGGAGGCTTTACCCTACAACAAGACCCCCTTTCAGATCTGAGTTACTGCCTCCCTTACCTCCTGCCATGGAAGACTGCATACTGCACTCCACCTCTCTTCCCCTAGCTAAAACAGAAAATGGGTTAAAAGTGATGAACCCTGTTAGTGAAGTTTTGGATATCCATTAAATAAACCCCTACAATGTGCAGTAATAATAGTAACAGTAGCTAACATTTATTAAGTGCTCTTGTGCAACAGGCATTGTGCTAGGTGCTTTAAGTAGATTATTTGATCCTCACAACAGCCTTGTATGGTAGGTTCTATTTTTTCAGTACCTGGTGCTTGTATAACAGATGAGGGAATCCGAGCATAGAGAATTAAATAGTTTTCCCAAGATCACACAGCTAGCAGGTGGCAGAGCCAGCAATCAGACATAGTTAATGTTTAGCTAATTAATTTTTGTTTTTCACAGTGAGTTCATAGCAGTGTTTTAGGAACTGCGAGGAGTTAAAACAGAGATACTGGATAAGGCTCATCTCTAAGTTGCTTATTGTCCATTAAGTCACAAAAAGAAAAAAATTTACCACAAACGTAGCATTACTTGAAAATAATTGTGTTTAGTGACAAAATTAACTCATTTGGTTTATTATTTTCTAGGTAATCGTAAAAAAGCACAAATTTGTATGATTCAAACTTTAATAAATTTGTAATTTTGTATTACAGTATTGAGGAGAAAATGGTTTGGAGTTAGATCTTTGCATCTGTCTGCTTAGTGGAAGTATAAATTAAAGGGATATGAAATTAAGTATATACTAGACATCAAACAAATGTGTATTATGTTTTTAGAGGCATTAGCTCCTTGGCGGCTGTGAGCTTTTTAAGCAGTGATTTCAGATTTTGGCTCTTTAGCAGATTTTTAAACTGTTCTCAGGTTTGTAAAGTGGGGAATAGCAAGGTGTATGGTTGTATTTGAGGTAGATTACTCAGTAACATTCTGTGTAAATGAAACATTTATTAATACTAAAATTGCGTCAAATTTGATTAGTTGTATCATCATTTTTCTTTAAAAAGAAGAAGCTATTTAAATGTCATTACTTCATTATAACATGCATGATTACTTTTCCCTTTTTTTTTTTTTTTTCTTTTTGCGGTATGCGGGCCTCTCACTGTTGTGGCCTCTCCCGTTGCGGAGCACAGGCTCCGGATGCGCAGGCCCAGCGGCCATGGCTCACGGGCCCAGCCGCTCTGCGGCATATGGGATCCTCCCAGACCGGGGCACGAACCCGTATCCCCTGCATCGGCAGGCGGACTCTCAACCACTGCGCCACCAGGGAGGCCCTACTTTTCCCTTTGAAAGTTAGAAGTTATGATGTTCTTATCTGTATTTTTAGGCCATTTACTTTTATACTTAAATGTGGCATATAGGGCTTACATGTTATTATTTTATTTTATTTTTTTTTGCGGTACGTGGGCCTCTCACTGTTGTGGCCTCTCCCGCTGCGGAGCACAGGCTCCGGACGCGCAGGCTCAGCGGCCATGGCTCACGGGCCCAGCCGCTCCGCGGCACGTGGGATCCTCCCAGACCGGGGCACGAACCTGTGTCCCCTGCATCAGCAGGCGGACTCTCAACCACTGCGCCACCAGGGAAGCCCCATGTTATTATTTTTTAAAAATTCTTGTGAAGTTCATTTGTCTAGCATCTTTTCCATGTTGTACAGGTAGTTTCTAGTCAATTTTGCTGTGTAAAGGGAAGTACTAGATATTCATCAAATTATAGTGTTGGTTACCTTGGAATGAAAGCATGATGAGGAGATTTCAGTGTGTTAGTTTACATAGTAGGACAACTCTACTATATTGAATGTTTTCATCCACACAATAATGAGGTGAATATTTTGCCAAAATTTCACTAATTTTTAAATTATATATCAGTGTCACTGTGGTGCTGAATGGGGTAGGAGTGAGCCCTAATAGCCTAATAGCATTAATAGTAGAATTTTTTTACTAAAACATGAAAACTATCAAGTTGATATTCTCTTTCTGTCCCACCATCTGGGTTCAAACTGAATTTAGTAAATTGTAAATGGTAATGACTAAGTACTCACACTTGCTTAGTATGAGTTATTGTTATAGATTAATGCTGAATTATTATTAGGCAACCTATGTTAGGAAAGTTTCAATCTGACCCATTATTTTAGTTGTGAACTTATTGAGGAAAGAATATATTTTCCTCAACTTTGTAATCATAGCTTCTAGCATAGTGCCTGGCATACAGTAGGTAATCAATATATGATGAATGATTGAATGAATGAATAAAAGAAAATTAAAGGTGAAATATAGCAAAACTTTCCTGAGATGATTTTTGAGAAAATTAAAGCATCTTGGAGCTGATAGAAATATTAGAGGTTTTAAAATTCTGTGTCAGAGAAGTAAAATGATTTATTTTTGATTACATAGCTAGTTAATTGAAAGATCATTACTAGCTGAACACAAGCCTCCTGACTGTTGCTCTAGTGCTCATTTCAGCACACTTCTGGCCTTCTATAGTTAAAATTTTATGAAGTACGTGGAACAGAAGGGGAATGAATGATTGAGTCTATCATGACTGTACTGAAGTTTCAGAAAGGTCCATGGGAAAAGAACCTACTACAGAGAACATCTCTAGAATCCAATAATTCTGATTTGCCGTGGAAATGACTAAAATTTCTAGATCAGTTAAATTTTAATAAGCTCATCTTTATGCCATCATTTAAGCATCACTAAGCACTTGTCCAGGAGTAGATGATGGCATAGAAAGGGTATAATTCATTGAGGAGTTTCCAGAAATTAAAAATCTTGGTAAATTGAAAGCCTCACTTAGAAGACTTAGATAGCTAAAGCTGTATAGGTTAATCTTCAGTTTCATGTCACTCTATAGTAAAGACATTGTTGAAAATATTTAAATTAGATTTAGGAATTAGGAAAATTCTAAAATTTAATTTAGAATTAGTAAAATTATATATATAATTTTCATTGTATTTGTGGCTTTGTTGCTCATTTCTATAATATGATGGTGGCATTAACCAATGGCAAAACATTTTATGAAATGTTTTGTGTAACTTTTTTTGGTACAAGAAATGATATTTTTTCCTGGCTATAATTATAATAATAGCTTTCATTTATTTAGTGTGTACTTTGTAGCAGATACTGCCCTTTACATGCATTATCTTATTTAATCATATGAAGAGTCCTTTGAGGCAGGTCTTATTATTATTATTATTATTATCATCATCATCTTAGGCTCAGAGCTATTAAATAATTTGCTTGTGGTCCCACAGCTAGTAGGTGGTAGAGATAGGATTCAAATCCAAGTCTGTGTGCTTTCATAACCCAAGCTCTTTACAGTACTACATTGTACTAGATTATAGACATGTATTATTAAATCATTCAAAATACATTTGAGGACTTCCTGTGAGTATAACATTGTACTTAGTACTCCTGAAGCTACAGAAGTCATCAAAGACATAATAAGGACCATTTAAAGAAGTAAATATACCTACATCAGGTAACTTGAGAACAGTTATAAATCATCATTACCTTATAATTGAAGGCTAGAGTCAGAAGCTTTGAAAAACTTCCTTTTTTTTTTTCCCCAGTATACATCTGAAGATACTTATCAGTAGTGCTGATTTATGTTTTTTTGGTCCAACCACTAAACTTGGCTTTCTTAACAGGTTTTCATGGGAGTGTGACATTACCAGCATACTGGAGAAACATTCAATGGAATATATTAGTCTGGACCACTGTTATAATTGGACCACCATAATGTTTTCATTATCAATTTTAGATTCTATTGTTCAAATTGATTTTCTCCCTCTATATGTTTCCCAGCATGTATTAACTGGTGATGTTTCATCCACCATGAAGCCTGCTAAGACAAACTTTAACACTTAAGGGTAAGTAAGTCTTTTTTTTTTTTGCTTATTTAAAATTGGATTTGCAGCATTTTGAAATTTTAATTGAAAATGGTCTTGTGGCCACTTTAGCATTAAATTCCTCTTTACTGAATTTTCTGGGATTTCCAGCATCTTATCCCATTTCGATCTTTTTCAGTGTTTTGCTTGAGACATGTTTTCTAAGTAGCCATACATCATATGTGAACAAATTGACTATATATAGTAAATAAATGATTTTTATTAATATTCAGAAAGGGAGCAAATAGATACCTAACTGTGAAGAAGAAAGATGGATCAGAAACAGCTCATGCAATGATGACCTGTAATTTGACTCATAATACAAAACATGCTGTTAGGAGCCTAATTCAAAGATTTCCTGTCACCAATAAAGAGCGTACTGAACTTCTGCCTAAAACAGAAAGAGGAAATGTGTTTGCAGTTGAAGCTGGTATGTATTTTCTGGGGAGCTTCCTTGTTTATCCTATTATTTCTTGACTGTTCTTTTTCCACTTAAAATGTATTTTTAAAAACTAATGTGGAATATGATTTCTCAATTTGAATAGTTGGTTAGAAATGATTAAGAGTTGTGAAGATTTTGGAATGAAATGCAGTGTTAAGGCATGTCATTAAGTTAGACAGGGTTTTTTGTAAAGTGTTACAGTAATAGCTAAACATTTATTGAGCACTTATTGTGTGCTAGACAGTATACTAAACTCTACATAGAGCCTCATAGCAACCCTTGCAAGGTAAGAATTTCCCCTATTTCACAGGTAAAGAAACTGGGGCTCAGAGAAGTTAAATTTGTTCAAGGCCACTCAACCAGCCAGTAAACCACAAAGCTGGGATGTGACTCCAAAGTCTGAACTTCCCTATATTATGCTGCTGTGACACACTAATGAGTGGGATTTTGAATTGGGACTTTAGCTTCTGGGAAGAGACAGGACAGAGTCTTCAGTACATTAACTTGCTCAAAGGTAGATAAATAAATATATTTAGGTTATAAAATGAAGTAATTTTACTATTTGGAAAAATAACTTTTCTAATGAGAAAGTTATTTCTTTTATTATCTCCAGTGAAAGAATCTGCATAATTTCTGTTGGTGGAGTATGTTTGCAGAATGTAGAAATGCATGGCACTAGCTATCAAGGAGTTTTAAAAATACATGCACATAAAAATATTTTGAGTTATGTGAAGAGTATAAAACACATCATGCCTTTTGTATTCCTATCTGTTTAAATGTAGATGTTGACTAAAATGCACAATTAGGAGATTTGTTAAGCATTAGGACCTTATATTTACACACATTATTCTGTTTGATCACATAATCTTATATGCTAACTTTAAACATAGAGGGTTTTAAATTTTTCATATGTTTTCATATTGTATGTAACAGAATTTATAAGTATAATATACATTGTTTCCTACTCTAAAATTATAATTTTCTGTGTTATAATTGATAGAAGCAAGGCTGAAAATTATTTTAGGACATCAAAATTGGGTTTTATTTTTAATGATTTTTGAATGATTGATTTTTGTTCATTTTTAAACATTGTGCACCAGAAATACTTCTGGGTAATTTGACTTCTAATTGATATAAAAATGTGTAACATACTCTCTAAGAATATTGTTTGGCAGTACAACAGCTGAGGCATTGCTTTTTAACTTTAGACTGAGTAGAGAAGAAGCACTTGAAAGGAATTACATTAGAAATTACTTATTTTTGTTTTTTAACTCCTTTTGTTATTGATCATAAATTTTTTTGTTCTCTTATTCATTTTCAAAGAAAACCGGGAAATGTGCAAGACAAGTGGGCGACTCAACAATGGCATACCTCAGATTCCAGTGAAAAGAGGAGAATCTGAATTTGATTCTTTCAGGCAGTCTCTGCCAGTGTTTGAGAAACAAGAAGTAATTGTTAAAGTAATTAAGGAAAATAAAGTAGTTTTGATTGTAGGAGAAACTGGGTCTGGAAAGACTACACAGGTTTGTTTCTTCTTTGTTGTTTATAGAAGAAAAAATTATTTTATCTCGTGATAGTTTTATATCAAATTTACACTACATGTATTTTAACAAAAAACAAAAAAGGAACTTTTGTTTATTTTAATGGTTATTTCAGAAATAAATTATTACTGGAAGTACATTTTGAGAATTTGTAGAAAGGTAATATTTTAAAATATTTATTTTTAAATTAGTACATAAGGGCGTTATTTAAACAGAGGTGAGGTTGTGATTTGGTATCATGAAAGGAAAATGGACTTTGACCTTCAGTTCAGATTCCAGCTTCCACATTTATTGAATGTGAAATTTTAGGCTAGACTTGTAACTCTTTAAGCCAGAGTCCTCATTTATAAAATGGTACTAACAATTGCTACCACTCAAGGTGGGGTTTAGAGATAATGTCTGTGAAGTGCCTAGCATAGTGTTTTTACATAGCAGCTAAATTAAAAGTAATATTGATAACAACAAGAAGTGTTAATACAAAGTTAACATAAAGTGGGATTAATATGACATGTTTGACTTGGATGTTTAGAATCATAGTACTTCATTGTTATGAAGTTTCACTCATAGGCTGACAAGGTTGGAAGTAAGTATGGTACAATGATAATGACCTTTTCTTGTTTATGTTCTTTAACATGTTAGCATGTTGAAACAGGAAAATTACTTTGCTTTTGATTGAGGTGCAGATAGAATAGTCAGTATAATTTTACATTTTCTTCTTTTCTTTTATGGACAAATAAATTTGCTTTTGACAGTTGCTTAAGATTTCCTATGCTTATATTAGTTGGTTTCATAAAGTTAGTCAAATAAATAAGGCAAGGTGGTAGGAGAGGTTGACTGTAAACTTTACCAGTTATTTACTTGTGGGACTTAATCATTTTCACAGAAGTGTAACTCTTTATACCTAAAACTTGAGCCTATAAAACTAATTACAAACGTGATGAAATTTTTATATGAAGACAATGTATAAGATTTTTCTTCAACATGATTATGATTAAGTGAAATTCCATGGAGTCATGCCAAAGAATCTGTTCAGATGTCTTTGATTGTTATAATTGTTTTAATATTAGAAAGTTTTGCCAGTTGATGTTAATTGTAGCCATTTTAATTATATCAAATAGAGATTATGAAAGTTTTGATAAAATATAACAAATATGGTTTTATTTAAATTATTTGAGTGTTCTTCCTAAGGATATTTGTATACTGGGATTATGGATGTCTATTTTCACAATTATGTGTATCATTTTACTAGGTATGAAAAGATCTGGAGAATTTAGTTAGGAATTAAATATTATTCTCTTTGCTTTTCAAAAGAAACTATTAATCTAAATGGGTTTAAACCTAAGAAGTAATTGTATCTTGTTCAAGGAGTTCAAGTAAAATTACTAATGTTCCTGTCCTATGAAATACAAATATGACAGTTTGAAGTTAATATCATTAGCCATTTTCATCTTTCCTTTGGTAGCATTAGGAAGTTATTTGCCTTTTTTTTTTTTTTTTTTTTGCGGTACGTGGGCCTCTCACTGTTGTGGCCTCTCCTGTTGCGGAGCACGGGCTCCAGACGCGCAGGCTCAGCGGCCATGGCTCACAGTCCCAGCCACTCCGTGACATGTGGGATCTTCCCGGACCGGGGCACGAACCCGTGTCCCCTGCATTGGCAGGCGGACTCTCAACCACTGCGCCACCAGGGAAGCCCCTATTTGCCTTTTGAATGTTCATATTCATTATTCATGTTCATTATATAAAATTCAAACATTATAGAAAATATTATAGAAAGTGAAAGATTTCTAGTTCTCTTGCCACCCTCCTCTTTCCCTGGTTTATTGTTAGAAACTTGGAGTATATGTTTCTGGGTTTTTCGGGGGATTGTTTTGTTTTTGTTCTCTTTACAGTATTGATATAGATTATTTTTAAAACAAACATGGGATAATATGTATATGCTTAGCATCTTGCTTTTTTCACTTAATAGATATTGCATATTTTTCTGTGTCAGTACCTAGCGATAGACCTCATTTTTTAAACAATTGAGTAGCATTCCTGAGCATTTTTGTAATAACAGTGATAAAATAAATGACTGTTTACTGCGTGCTGAAGTTTTACAACAGTTATCTTAATTAAACCTCTTATTAACCCAAGATATGTAAGCTTGTTATTATCCTTTTTACAGATGTGGAATAAAAACTAAAACTTAAAGATGTTAATCTACCCAAATTCACATAACTAGGAAGTGGCAGAGAAGGAGTCTTACTCTGTACTTGCTTTATTATATTGCATCCTAATATTTCTTTTCTAATTTGTGGGAATGTTTAAATGGGATACATTCCTAGAAGTGGAAATGCTGGATCAAAAATATTGCATTTAAAATTTTAGTAGCTAGATTAACTAGTTACTGTCTGTTAATTCAAAAAAGAGTTATCGTATTAAAATAGTACTGAATGTGTTGAAAGTTCCCATTTCTCTAAAACTTAGGCAACAATGGATATAATTTATTTTTTACCTTTATCAATCTGATAAGCAAAAAATAATGTTTTAATTTGCATTTCTCTGATTCTTAATTGAGTTTTCGTTTGCTTATTATCTATTTATATTCTGTGAGTTACTTATTTATATCTTATTTTTCTTTAGGTTTAATCATTTTGGATTTATTTTTAATAGTGCTTTGTACATTATGGATACATGGCTGTTATGCGTTAGATATCTTAAAAACAATTTCTCCCAATTTTTTGGTTGCTTTTTAAGCTTTGCTTATGGTATCTTGATTAGTAGTTTTACATTTTTATTAGTCAAATCTGTCAGTCTTTTATTAGGGCTTCATGCCATGCTCAGAAAATCACTTTCTACCCCAAGATTAAAAAACATTTTCCTACAAATATTTTATTCTAATACTTTTATATTTGTAGTTTAAAAAATCCATCTGGAGTTTATTTTATTGTGTCATATCAGGTAGGAATCTAATTTTTTCCTTATGTTAGTATCTAGTGTTCCAATATAATTTTCATTTAATAATCCCTTCCCCCGATTTTAAGATACTACTTTTTAAAAATTGAAGTATAGTTGATTTACAATATTGTGTTAGTTTCAGGTATACAGCAAAGTGATTCAGTTATATATATATAACATATAATTATTTTCAGATTATTTTTCATAATAGGTTATTACAAGATATCGAATATTGTTCCCTGTGTTATATAGTAAATCCTTGTTGCTTATCTATTTTATGTAGTGTGTATCTATTGATCCCATACTCCTAACTTATCCCTCCTTCCCTTTTCCCTTTGGTAACCATATGCTTGTTTTCTATGTCTTTGAGTCTGTTTCTGTTTTTTAAATAGACTCATTTGTATTATATTTTAGATTCCACATATGAGTGATATCATATAATATTTGTCTTTCTCTGTCTGACTTACTTAGTATGATATTCTCTAGGTTCATCCGTATTGCTGCAAATGGCAACATTTCAGTCTTTTTTATGGTTGAGTAATATTCCATTGTGTACATATATGTGTGTGTGTATATATATATATATATATATATACCCACCACATCTTTATCCATTCATCTGTTGATGGACACTTAGGTTGCTTTCATGTCTTGGCTATTGTAAATAGTGCTGCTGTGAACATTGGGGTGCATGTATTGAGATACTACTTTTTTTTTTTTTTTTGCGGTACGCGGGCCTCTCACTGCTGTGGCCTCTCCCGTTGGCGGAGCACAGGCTCCAGACACACAGGCTCAGCGGCCATGGCTCACGGGCCTAGCCGCCCCGTGGCACGTGGGATCCTCCCGGACCGGGGCACGAACCCGTGTCCCCTGCATCGGCAGGCAGACTCTCAACCACTGCGCCACCAGGGAAGCCCTGAGATACTACTTTTGATCAAATACTAAATTTCTATAGTACCTGGGTATATTTCTGGAATTTTTGTTACGTATTTTTAATTATCTGTTCCTACACCAAGGTCTCATTTTTTGCATTTTGTAGTTTTACAGTATGTAGCATAATGTTCCGCTTTATTATTAGCTTCTCTTTTTAGATATTTCTTAGCAGTTTGTTTGCATTTATGCTTCCGAATGAACTGGTCAAGTTTTTAAAAATCCCGGAGGGTAAGACATGCATGAAAAGATGTCCTTTTCACTCATAGTTAAAGAAATGAAATCAAAACAATAATTATATTTTTCAACTATTAGATTGGCTGAAATTTAAAAATTGATGAAATCCAACATTTGCATAGGTGTTGGGAAAACAGCATCTTCTGCTCTGTTGGTAAAAGTATAAATTGTTTTGAAGAGCAGATTGATAATTTTTCTATAAAAATTTAAATTTATATACTCTTTGGCTCCACATATATTTGTCTTTGCATAAGTATGTGAAGATAGATGTTCACTGCAGCATTCTTTTTAATAGTAAGCAATAGCATCAAAAATAACAAGCCTAAACAAACTGGAAATTACTTAATGTATAGTCATATTTGTTAAATTATAGCACATCCATAAGATGGAATGTGCAGCTATTAAAATGGATTAGGTAGATATGATATGTTATTAAGTGACATCTGCAAATTACAAACATTAAGTATAATAATGACTTTGTGTGAATAAAAACCTGTTTATATACACAAATAATTTAAGTTGTATAAACTTTTTTTTTCTCTAGAACAGTTTATAAGAAACTTAACAGTAGTTACTTTCATGGAGAGGGCTATTGGTAGTGGTATGGGTGGGGAAGACTTTTACTTTTTATTTTAAATCTTTCTGACCTGTTTAAATTTAATTATAGAAAAGTGTCTGCAATCCTGGTATTAGGCTCTTTCTGGTTTCTTTATATTTTTCACTATTTAAAAAATTCCAATGGAATTTTGATTGTTGTTTCATTGACTTTATAGGATAACTTGGGGAGAATTGACATTTTTGCAATACTGATTATTCCTATCCAGGAATATGTCATATTTTTCTAGTATATTCCTGTCTTTTATGTTTTTCAGTAGTGTTTTATAATCTTGGTTTTTCAGTAGTGTTTTATAATCTTTTTCATGTAAACCTTAACTATTTCTTTATAATTTTGTTTTTAAGTGTTTTAGTTTTAGTTCTATTGTGAACAAGATCTTTTTAAATTACATTTTTTAGCTGATTATTAGCAGTTACATGAAAGTTGTTGGTTTTATGATTATTTTATGTTTGGATATGTTACATAACTTTTTTTAGTTCTGATGGTTTTTCAGTTGATTGACATGGATTTTCTGGATATACAATTATGTTGTCTTATAGTACTTTAAAATTTGTTTCAGATTCCTCAGTTCCTTTTAGATGATTGCTTTAAAAATGGTATCCCCTGCCGTATATTTTGTACTCAACCAAGACGATTAGCAGCTATTGCTGTGGCTGAAAGAGTTGCTGCAGAGAGAAGAGAAAGGATTGGTCAGACAATTGGGTATCAGATCCGTTTAGAAAGCAGGTAAAGACAATCCACCTGTAGCTTTTTATCATTCTCAGAAAAGACTAAATATTTATATTTCATTAAATATAGAGCATGTGTTAGTTGAAAAGCTAGATGATCATTTTGCTCCAAGTAAGTTTATAATAGGCCATTGAGCTCATGTCTAAACTTAGTGAGGTTTTGAATAAGTAAATAGCTTGAAAAAGAGTTTGGGCCGTAGATAGAAATCCTGTTTCATAGTTTCATGATAAAGCTATTTCACCTCTTTGAGTCTTAGTTTCCTCATGTATAAAATGGGGCTAATGAAAGCATCTAGAGCATAGGTTTGATGTGAAGTTTATAGTAAGCGCTCAGTAAATGTTAGTGACTGAATTGATTATTATTAGTAGTAGTAGTAGTGCTAGTAGTACCTTCTTGAGAAGTAGTACCATTTCTTTGCTCACAGGTATTTGGATATAGTGATTCAAAAAGCTAATCTCATTTATGATATACCTTTTTCCCCCAAGTAAAAAATGTTTAGGATCTTTAAAAAAATCTATTTAAGTTCTTTAACAAAATAATTACTAAATTAATAAAAGATTGTTAGTAATAAATTTGTGAGATTATCAGGCATAAAATATATATTTCATATAACTTTGCTAATAAAGCATATGTACTAGTACACTGTTATATTAGTAACACTTATTAAAGTACAAAGGACACTAGCATTTAATATATGACCTTGTTTTAATTACATAAAAGATTTGTAATTGTGAACTTTATTTTGATTTTTTAAAAAGGGTTTCTCCAAAGACACTTCTGACATTTTGCACCAATGGGGTACTGCTTCGTACTCTGATGGGAGGAGATAGTTCATTGTCAACTGTGACACATATTATTGTGGTAAGAATATTTAAATTTAAATATCTAATTAAATTTAGAATAGGATATAAATGAGAACCAGTTTTTTTAAAACGGCTATTCTAATCAAGTTACTTTTTTTAACTTATTTTTTATTTTTATTTTTAAAGATTTATTATTTATTTATTTATTTATTTTATTTATTTTTGGCTGCATCGGGTCTTAGGGTCTTAGTTGCAGTATGCGGGATCTTCGTTGAGGCATGCAGGATCTTTCGTTGTGGAGCAGGCTTCTCTCTAGTTGTGGCCTGCAGGTTTTCTCTCCTCTAGTTGTGGCGTGCAGGCTCCAGGGCATGTGGGCTCTGTAGTTGTGGCATGCGGGTTCCAGAGCACGTGGGCTCTAGTTGAGGCGCAGGAGCTCAGTTGTTGTGGCGTGCGGGCTTAGTTGCCCTGCGGCATGTGGGATCTTAGTTCCCTGACCAGGGATCGAACCGTGTCCCTTGCATTGTAAGGTGGATTCTTTACAACTGGACCACCAGGGAAGTCCCTCAAGTTACTTTTTATTGTCCATAATTGTTAGAAATAAATATTTTATATTAAATAAAGATATTCTTACCATCAGGTTTTATGAGTGAGAATAAAATAAGTAGATAGTTTTTTAAAAAGTGCTTTTTATATATGAAAATGGCACATGTATTTTAAGAGTTCTCCAGAATGGTGAAAGTTTTCTTTTTTCTCTGTGCTTAGTCATCTGATTTCTCTTCCAAATCTTAGAGGCATACTTTAAAGTCATTTAACTTCATGGTTAAGCTGCTAAATTAACTAGCTGCTGATGAAATAAGTAGATGAATTACCACCTTATTAAAGAATTCTAAGCTTTTATACAGTTTGTGTCAGAAAACTTAGATTAAGTTTTATAAGCTTGTGATAGGGCAGCTTTTGGAAACTTATTAGTTCTGTGCATTCAAACCACAGGATGTACCTGGTCCTGATGCTAACAGAAGCATATTAAAATAGATTTTGTATTTATTAAAATTACATTAAATTAGACTCCACTAATTCAGCATTTATTGTAGTTTTTGTGGGAAAAAGGGCAGTGTTTTGTTACCCACAGTAGGTCGTTAATGTCTGATTATTTCTAAATTGTCCATAATACAAAATTTTCAGTAGTTGGCTGTGTCCACATTTAACTTGAATTAGTGTGAAACCCAGCAGCTCCATAATTTTAAAGACTTTAGTTATTTTTATGTTTTAACTGTTCCATGGTTTTGTTTTTGTTTACTGCAGGATGAAGTACACGAAAGGGATCGATTTAGTGATTTTTTACTTACAAAGTTAAGAGATTTGTTGCAGAAGCACCCAACTTTGAAACTAATTCTTTCTAGTGCTGCCTTAGATGTAAATCTTTTTATGAGATATTTTGGGAGTTGTCCAGTGACATACAGTAAGTTAAACTGTCAGATTTCTTCTAGAATTTTTATGAAAGAATACTTTTTTGGCTTGACTTTATTTATTATAATAGAAATTGGGGAATGTTCTGATGTATAGAGCATCCGTTTGTTTTCTCTGAGATATGCTTAATCAGTCATCTCTATATATTTTCATCCTCGCCTTTTCCATCTACAACTCTTTGGTATTGTGTAGTGAGCCTGATCTCTAGTCTTAAAAGGAGATATGCTTTATTTTGTATTCCCCTTTAAATTCTGTCCTATAGCTTTGTCTTTATTGCTAGACTCTTTCAAAGAGTAGTCTTTATGCCCGTGTTTACTTCCCATGTACTTCTAAATGTGTTGCCACTTAACTTTTGTCCTTATCCTTTAATCAAATCTGGTTTTTCCACCAATCTTTAAAAAAATTATTGATTTCTTCCTCTAAAATTGAAAAAGTTTTATGTGTTTACCTCAGTGAAATAGTACAAACATTCAGGGAAAAAGTTCACAATCACCTGTCTTCTTTTCATTTCATATCTTTTCTTCCCTGAGATTACTTGATGTTGAAGCCTTGTGTATATCCTGTCTCACCTTGTCCATGCTCATACAACATATGTAATTATATACATATATATTGGGTTTATAGAAAATGGTTTTTACATAAATGGGCACGTGCCATATACAGTGTTTTGCAATTTGCTTTATTCATATGACAGTATATCATGAACAGTTCTCCAGTTTAGAAGCTCTAGATGTAGTTCATTATATTGAAGAACTGCTTTTATATTTCCTAA
The DNA here is from genome assembly GCF_964165515.1 of Mesoplodon bidens. NCBI lineage: Eukaryota > Metazoa > Chordata > Mammalia > Artiodactyla > Ziphiidae > Mesoplodon > Mesoplodon bidens. The sequence goes on from NW_027671884.1 coordinate 17,399, forward strand.
TAAGGATGTACCATGATTTATTTAACCATTTCTTAATATTTGGACATTAGATTGGTCCTGATTCTCCCTTTCCCCTACTATAAACATCGTTGTTATGAGCATCCTTCTACATATATTCTTATATATTGGTGCTCTTATTTCTAAGGATAGATTCCTGAAAGTGAAATTGTTGAGTTAAAGAATGTATCTATTTTTAATTTTAACAGTAAGATGGTTTTGCCATTTTACTTTTTCAAAAGGCTGAAATGATTCACATTTCTGCAGTTTATGGGGCTATTCATTTGTGCATTCTTACCAGTATTGTTTTGAAACTGATTTAATTTTACATAATAATCTTACTTATATTTTCTGTAGTATTTCTCATAATTGTTACCCTTTTTTTGTGAAATGCTCGTATCCCATAATTTATTTGCCAGAACTACCTCCTAAGTCTCATTCTGTATTACAGCCTGTACTTTCTTAGTCTCCTCTGTGGGCTTCTCTTCTTTTGCATGGTGCTTAAATATTGATATTTTTGAGGATTTTTCCCATGTTTTTTTTTCTCTTCCTCCCTTCCCTTCCCCGCCCTTCCCTGCCCTTCCCCATCCCCTTTCCCTTCCCTTCCTTCTTTGATTTCTTTGCTTTTTCTCTCTTTCCTGCTCTATGCTGTTCTCTACTAGGTACTGGGGGTGCACAGTTAGTTTTCCTGGAAGATCTCATTCTTGCCCTTGGCTTCTACTTTCTCTTGCACTGATGACTCTTGAATCTTTATTTCCCAGTTCAAACTGTTCTCCAGAGCTTTGGACTTGGTTGCTTATAAGCAGTTCACCTCTAATACACCCAAACTGAATACTTAATCCTTTCTAAAAAATCTGCTTCTCTTGTGTTGCCTGTTTTGGTTAATCATACCATTGACCTAATCACCTAAGTCATAAACCTGTAAGTCTTTTTGCTCATAATATTACTGGGTGGTAAGGCACATAAAATTTATGCATCTGCTAATTGAAGGTCATTTTGGCACCTAACATTTGACATGTCTAAAACCAAACCCCGGCTCCCACAAGCCAACCTGTTTTTCTTTTAGCTTTCCTTGTCAGCCTCAGAAAATGGCAACATCATCCATTGAGTTTTGTAAGCCAGACGTTCAAGAACTGTGGTTGACACTTCCTTATCATTCTTGGGTATCCATACCCAATCTAATGCTGAGTTCTGTGGATTTTACTTCCCATCTATCTAGAGTCTGTCTGTCTCCTTCCATTTTTACTATCACCAATCTTGTTCAGGTTATTGTCCTCTTCAGCGTGAACTATTGTAATTGCTTCTACCTGGTCTGTTTCATCCACTCTGCTTTCTTTTAAATCCATTCCCCATGTTGCAGCCAACGTGGAATTTTCAGCCAGATTTCTGAAGTGGAATTTTGATGATGTTAAATACTCTCATGAGCTTGAAACTTTGAACAACCTTTACCTCAGAATAAAGACCTAAACCCTTAATAAGACTTATCTATTTCTTCTGCCTCATCTTGAACTACAATCCCTTCTTCACACCCCTCTTCACATCATGTTCCAACTAGCTTGGCCTTTTAGTTCCTTGAGAACATCATACTCTTTCCCACCATAGGGGCTTTGTACATACTGTTTTTTTTCTTCGTAGTATACTCTTTCCTCTCTGCGTAGCTTAGTTATTTTGTTTACCCCCTTCTCTTGGTTCTCATTTTTCTCAGTGAGGATGCTTTTCTTGATTCCTTCAAATTCCCCTATTATGTACTGTCATGGTATCTTGTACTTCTCTCTCATAGGACTTTTTACAACTTTATTTTTACACTGACGTTTTGGATTATTGGATTAATGTCAGATTCCCCTGCTAGATTACAAGCTTCAAGCTTCAAGAGAGCAGGAGGAACTCTGTTTCTGCTTACCATTTATATTCCTAGTGCCTAGCATGATGCCAAACAATCAAGTATATAGTAAACACTGGAAAAAAACATGCAAATGAACAGTTGTCTAAAATATAGATCAGAGTTATATTTAAAGGACAATATGAGGATCACTTGACCTATGGAATTGCCTTTGGATTAATATTCAGAATTATTAATTTGAGAATCTCATGTTTTTATGTGAATTATCTCTAAGATGCAAATTGACTGTTTAAAAAAATTCCTGTTTAGTACAGGGAAGACCATTTGAAGTAAAAGAAATGTTTCTGGAAGACATTTTAAGAACTACTGGATACACAAACAAAGAAATGTTAAAATACAAAAAGGAAAAACAACGAGGTAAGCTTTTTATCAAACAAATATAAAAGAAAATTACTATTGATATTGACTTTTTGGAGTACTCCAGTCTTATACTATGCAGATACAAGGATACTTGAAAGTATTTCTCTCTGTGTATAGTTGTAGAATATTATATTAGAATACTGTCCCATATGGATGTTCTACATTCTGGTTTATGTCCAGAAGTTATAATCTATAGAGAGGAATTGAAAGGGGATTCCAGAGTTGAGGACGCTGAGTGTGTCTGTATCCAAATATTCAACCACTGTTTTAAGGAGGCAGAAGATTTGTGCTGGCTGTCCCCAGCATATGTTATAGAGTGGGAGTGGGGAGTGGGTGAGGAAGTGGAAAGAGTAGCATATGAGTAATAACAGGCTCATCTTTGGTATAATTGTTGAGTTTTTCAAATCTTGATATTGTTATGAATTGCATCAGTACTTTGAATTTAACATTACTTGCCTATTAATACATCTCTTATGATTTATACTATATCTCAGCTTTTGAATTAAGGTTAAGTTCCTTTTGCTTACTTTTAACTACATTATTCATGCTGGAAGACTTGGCTTCAAGCTTTGATTCCTTTGTTTAGTTAGTATAACCTTGGACAAATAATCTTAACTTCTTTGGATTCTTCAGTTGAAAAAAGCAATTAGCATTGCCTGTGTCACAGTGCAGTGCTGAATCACTAATGTGTAAATTATAAAACTTCTGGTTCTCAAAACTTTTGGAGATGAAATTTGAATATAACTTGTGTCTCAAATTCAATAAATGATTTTCTACAAAGCGCTATATTAATATTAGTCATTGATTTTAACAGTATTTGTTATATGGCTAAAATACTGTTCATTAAATTATGTCCTTATTCAGAAGTAAACTTCTTACTAGTAGATGAATAGATGAGGTTTTATAAAGCAGTTTCATGTCTCCTTTTGGTTCAGCATAACACATTTTATTGAATGTTCCTAATTAATATATTTTTTTAAAGTAACTTTAAAATAAGGCCAACTTTTAGGTATTCTCAGATTCACTTAATTTTTTTAAAACAAAGAAATATATTTCAAAAAGCAAAGAATTTATCTACTTATTTTCTTTGGTAATTAATTTAGAAGAAAGACAACAAACCACACTTACAGAATGGTACTCAGCTCAAGAGAATACTTTCAAGCCTGAATCTCAGAGACAGAGAGATGTCCCAAATGTAACTGAAGAATTTGATTTATTGGATGATGGTGATGCTGTCTTCAGTCAGTCGGTAAGACCTCAGTGGTTTCACACTGCTATTTTGAGTGAAACTTGTGTAATTTAAAGAACATTTTATGAGATTATATTTTTTATTACATTATTAGGGAATAATTGCCTTAGTTTATGTTGGACTACAACACATTTTTCAGAATAATTTTCTACACACTTTTTTTTCAAATAATGCAACATCTTTTATTGTTTCATTCTGAGTTAAAATTATTTCAATATTTTCTATAAATTTTGTGAAGAAAATAGTTGTAGATATTATGTATATATACATACATTATTATTGCTAGATATTTTATCATCTCAGAAGTTTAAGAACCTATGAGCTAAGCAATGCAAGATAAGCTAAGTTAGGAAAAAACTGAGAAAAGCCTGTTGGTATTAGGGCAAGTAATCAAGACTGATGTTTCTACCACAAAGCCATGTGACTCTGTAAAATCAGTTACCCACTATAGACCTCAGTTTCTTTTTCTCTTCTGATTTTCTCCCTTCTATTTTGCCACAATATCTTTTACAAATGAAATATTTTGTAGAAATACTGCCTGCTCATCCATCACTCTCCATCCCCACCCCTAAGTGGGGCTTCTGCTACTTTGGATTTCTTGGAGTCTGTTTGAAAACTGGAACCATTGGATTTCCTAGGTCCCTTCTGGTCTTTTGATTCTGGTTTAGAATTCTTAAAAAGGCATTGGTGATTAGTGAGATGTCTGGGACTATGCACTTTTTAGAAAAAGAATTAAACTCTTTTGAACATGAGAAGCTACGTAATGCAGATATGCTTGCAGTTTTCTTCCAGTGTTTAAAGTTCTGATGCATCCAAATGAACTATAGTTTTAAAGAATGTGTACTTTTAAAGAATGTTTAAAAATTGTTATTTAGTGCAGGGAACATCCATTTGGTTCAGTGAACAGCATTTTGACCATTTAAATTAGTGATTCTTTTTTTCTTTAAATTATTTGTTTATTTTTGGCTGCGTTGGGTCTTCATTGCTCTGTGTGGGCTTTCTCTAGTTGCGGCGAGTGGGGGCTACTCTTTGTTTTGTGGTGCGCAGGCTTCTCATTGTGGTGGCTTCTCTTTGTTGTGGAGCACGGGCTCTAGGTGTGCGGGCTTCAGTAGTTGTGGCACGCGGGCTCAGTTGTTATGGCTCGTGGGCTCCAGAGCACCGGCTCAGTAGTTGTGGCGCACGGGCTTAGTTGCTCCATGGCTTGTGGGATCTTCCCAGACCAGGGCTCGAACCCGTGTCCCCTGCGTTGGCAGGCTGATTCTTAACCACTGTGCCACCAGGGAAGTCCCTAAATTAGTGATTCTTAAGCCTGGCTGCACAGTAGCATCCCCTAAGGAACTTTTAAAGTCCTGTGGAATCTGGCCTCCATCCCAGAGATTCTGAAGTACTTGCTCTGGGGTGGGACATGGCTTCAGTGTTGAAAAGCTCCAGGTGATGTATCCTCTGTTGTGCAGTTGGGACATAAGACCACTGATATACAGGTACATTTAGCAACATTCTGTCAGAAGCACAGTTAATATTGTGACTGTATTGTACTCCTTTGTTGACAGGCTCATTCTCAGATAAAAGATGAATGTGAAAACAAGATACAATATTGTGAGTAATTATGTTTGTGATGAGATGAGAAACTTTTATGTCAAAGCCTTTGCTGTAATACTGAATGGTTAGTAGTTCTTGTGGCCGTTGTGGCCATCTCATGTTCTTTGCAAGCAAAGGTTAAGCTGTTAAGTAATTTATAATCTTTGCTTCTTTTTAAAGGCAGAAAAAGATGTGAATTGCCTTGAACCATGGTTAATAAAGGAAATGGATGCTTGTCTTTCTGACATATGGCTGCGCAAAGATGTTGATGCCTTTGCTCAGGTCTTTCACCTTATTTTAACTGAAAATGTTAGTGGTAAGTATAATTTATTTAAGTTTTTTTTATTACTCTTGAAGTTATTTATTATGATAGAAGTGTAGCTTAATTCATAAAATTCAAAATTCACTTTTTGTTCACAACCAATATTTTGTTCTTTTGGAGTACTATTTCAAATGTACAAATCAGGATCTTCTTATTAGCATAGTAGAATAAATAAGTATTGTATTAAATCAGGGACTCTTAACCTAATGTCTCCAGAATAGTTTCATGGGGTCTGTGAATATATGACAGTTATATGCAAAAGTATTTTTATGTGTATAAAATTTGTGACATAAATACACTCCCCGCTATGCATCACCCTACCCCTGGAGTATCTTGGGTTTTCAAAGAGATTTGTTATTTCAAAACGGGAAAAATGTTAATGACTTTTGCTGTAGATTATTCATTCAATAAATGGAAAATTTTAGTATACCTTTTGTTATATAGGTTCAAGTTCTGATTCACATGTACCTGCGTTATGTCACATGACATATTTTCACTAATGTTTTATTCTGAGTTCGTTAGTTGGTTATAATGGATATTGGCAATCGGGTGAGTTTTAGGACCCTGAAGGCTTTTAGGCAAAAGGTAGAATGATGATAATAAAAGGTCAGTCCTGGAAGGGATTTAGATGTCAAGTAGTTTATCCACTCACTTGAACTTCTCAGCATTATTATTACTATACTTGATCACTCCTTTCTTGAAACATGTTCTTCAGTTAACTTCTGATATTCCATACTTGATTTATTTTCTTCTCATCTCCCTGGCTGGTGTGTCTTGGTTTCCTTGGCAGGATTTTTTTCTTTTTCTTGACCTCTGAATATGGAATGTCCCAGGCCTCAATCCTCAGACCTTCCTTCTATTTACATTTACTCCTTAGGTGGATCTCATCTAGTCGAAGCTTTAAATATTTATTTAAAATGACTCCTAATTTTACGTCTCCAATCCTGAACTCCCCCCTCACTTCAATATACCTCACCAGTTGACATCTCCAGTTGGAAGTCTGTTAGGGGACTAAAATTAGATATTCCCCAAACAACTTGATTCTCTGTTTCTCTACCTCCCTTTCAACCTGCTTTTTCCTTAGTGTTCCCTTAGTGATCATTATCAGTTGTAGACCTCTTTAAAAATGTATGTGCCTGGCCATCCCAGGCACACTGAATCTAACTCTAGGGTACTACCATTCACCTAGTTGCTAAGGCAACAAAATATAAAATCATCTTTGACTTTGCTCTCATACCCCACATATAATCCATTAGCAAATCTTGTTAGTTTTACCTTCTAAATAAATCCTGAATCTCACATGTTTTACTTCCTCTACTGCTGCCATCCTAGTCAAAGCCAACGTTTCTTTCCTGAACTATTACAGTGGACTATTAACTGCTTCTATTCTTATGTTATTAGTCTGTTCTCCAGAGAACAATCAGATTGATCCTTTTGACAAGGAAATTGGATCATGCCACTTCTCTTCTCTTAGCTGTCCCATGGCTTTCAATTACACTTTGAATAAAAATCTAAGTTCTTTCCCAGATTTAGTCTCTGACAGTCTTTTTTATCTCATTTTCTACTATTTTCCTTGTTCACTGTGCTTTAGCCACTCTTGTCTTCTTGCTCTTCATATATGCTGGCCCATTCCCATCTTTGGGCCTTTGCTTTTGTCGTTTTCTGTGCTTGGAACGTGGTCCCCACAAATACTCATATGGCCCAGTACCTAGTTCATTTAGGTTTCTATCCATAAGTTAGGAAATTTGAACTCTGAGACATGTTGCTTTAAAACATTTATGAAACATTTTAAAGTATTTTTGTATTATCTTTGACCCTCTTCCTAGATATTTCTTTAGAGAGTACTAGACTATTACTTTGATAATGGTCATCCATTATGACCATCCAGGTCCCTCTCCTTTATAGTTTTATTGGACATTTTCTGGAGCCCAGTATTCTAATGTCTTAGGCCATGTGTATGTAGTAAACTAAAATGTTATGGTATCTCTATGAACAGTAATTTACTTCCCATGTTTTTATTTCTCTTCTAAAATCTCAACTCTTAATTGGCACCAGAGTTGAAAATACTTCATGTGATCCAGGAAGCCTTGGGCTTGGTAGATTTTTTTTTTAATCATATCAATTTCCCTCTGTGATCTTGTATAACCAGGTAGTAATTAGCTGGTTTAGTAAGACTAGGCATTCTATGGAACACCAGATGCTAATCATCTATTGCTGCATAACAAATGATTCCCAAACTTAGCAACCTAAAACATCTATTATTTCACATAGTTTCTGAGAGTCAAGAATCTGGGAGTGGCTTAACTGAGTGGTTCTGGTTCCTAGTCACTCATGGAATAGTAGTTAAGCTGTTGGCAGGGGTTCAGTCATCTTAAGGTTTACTGGGGCTGGAGGATCTGCTTCCAAGAAGGCTCACTCACATGGCTGTTGGCTAGAGGCTTCAGTTTGTCTCTGGTTATTGGCTGAAGGCCTCAGTTCTTTGCCATCTGGACCTCTCCATAGGATTGCCTTATTCTTCCCAGAATGTGGCAGCTGGCTTCTCCCAGAGTGTGTGATTCAGAAGAGAAGAAGAAAAGGCAAGCAGGAAGCTATAGGTACCTTTCATGACCTAGTCTCCAAAGTTGCGCACCATCTTTTCCACTTTATTCTATTTGTTAGAATGAGTCACTTAGTCCAACTCACACTCAAGGAGAAGGGAATTAGGCTCCACCCCTTGAAGGGAAGAGTATTAAAGAATTTTTGGATGTTTTCAAACTCCCACACTTATCCATACCCCTAATTGAATATTCCGTTGAAACAATAATTTGCATGTAGTGAGTACAAATCATAATCTTTGCAGATCTCTGTAATAATGCATGTTCCTCGCCATCCCAGACCTACTGAATCTTAATCTAGGAGTAACGCATAGCTATCTGTGTTTTCAGAAATAAAAAGCCTGAAGTAATTCTCTCCATAGGTCCCTCTCCCCACCTTAAGAACCGTTGGCTTATATTAATAACGGATACCATGTTTTAGAGGGTTGTTAAATAATGAGGATAATTAGGTATATATGGAAAATTAAATTTTTCCTTTTGTAATTATCTTAAATTTTACTACAGAGGTTTTTTTTCAGTGGTGATTTCTTTCTGAAATTTTGTAATTTTGTAATTTATGAAAATTAGTTCTCAGTAATTATAGTATGTTGCATTGCTTGAAATATATTCTAAGAAGGAATTTAAATTCAATAAAAGTTTAATTTTTTTCTCATGGAGGGGTTTTATGGGAAGTAAACTTCCTGCCAGTGTTATTCTCATTAAGCATCTAAGATAATAAGAACCTGACATGATGGGGTAATAAAAGCAAAACAAAAGGACCTCAAAAAATCATTTTGAACTTTTCATTTGCCCTTTTAAGCATTCATTACCAGATACTGATGAAAATTAACTTTTTAATTCTTCTTTAATTATATCTTATCATTTGGTCAAGGCAATATCTAGATTTAGGAAGATTACTTAAGGATTCTACAAAGTTAGTAGCTTTCCTTTTCTGTTTTATTTAACAACTATCTTTCCTTCTCCTGCCTTCCAACTGATAGTACCTATTTCATCCTGCTTATACTAAGGACACATCAGTATCGGATCTTCTTGGATCAACTGAGTTAAAGGTTATACAATGCTGTTATATACTTAGGTAAAGGAGCAAGTCCCAGGTTAATTCTCGTAACATTCAAGAAAATTAAAATGATTTTCCAAAGTAATTTGGAAATGTAACATTTATGTATCTTTTCCTTCTTTTAGTGGATTACAGACATAGTGAAACCAGTGCAACAGCTTTGATGATTGCTGCAGGACGAGGTTTTTCAAGTCAAGTAGAACAGTTAATTAGCATGGGAGCCAATGTTCATATTAAAGCATCAAATGGCTGGTAATTTTAAATTGCATTCATTCTTTGTATATCTTTGAATAACTACATATATCTTTTTTGATTTCTTATATGTCTTTATATTAAAAGTTATTTGTAATAATTGCTCATACACCTCTACTTTAATGGGTGAATGAATAAATTTGAGTAACTAGTTTTATAATTTTGAGAATATTATTTCTCTTTCTTAATTCGATATCTTTGAATTTTGGCAGGATGGCTTTAGATTGGGCTAAACACTTTGGGCAGACTGAAATTGTGGATCTTCTAGAATCTTACAGGTAACATTTTATACTATTTTTAATTAATCCTGACTCCTTTTTAAAAAACTTAGCCATATAAATCATAGAATGTGACAAATGAAGGCTATTTATAGTCTCTTATCCAGATTTTTTTTTGTAGTTCTAAGGAGTTTTTCTAATAACAGCTTTCAGTTATTTTGTAGGTTGTTAGTAAGATCCACTGTATTATAGTATTTATTTTATTTTTTATTTTATCTTAAAAAAGAAGAAGGGGAATTTCCAGTTAAACATGGTATTTGTCTCTCTGCATTTCCCGAAAACCTCACTAAAATGGTAAGGAAGGAGTATAAAATGTGTAAACTAACAAAGTCAAAGAGAATGGAAGAGGATATGGCAACTGGTGAAAGATGTTAGTAAATTTTTGGATGATATATGGCTAATGGATTACTGATGTTTGACTTAGCAAAGCTAAGAAAGCTGAAGCCTGAGTGCCTAAAGAGGGAAGTGCCAATGAGAAACAACCTCATTTTAGCTTTGAACTTCTTAGAGGCTCATTCAACTACTTCTGAATGAAGCAATGAAAGAAAGGGCTAAAAAAATAACAGAGTTAGTTGAAATTCTCTATGAGGAGTATTTGGAATTTCAGATTCCCTTCTCCCCTGCCCTCAGGTGATATCTCTTTCCCACTGTAGCAGGATGTAGGAAGTTCATTGAAAAATTAAACCATTTAGAGTTTGGACTTGGGGTGACCAGGTACAGTGGGAGAGTGGGAGTAAGGTATCAAACAGAAAAGGGGTTTCAGTGAAAGTCTACTTAAAGACTAAAAGTTGAGATACCATCCACTCCCTTCCCCTGCTGTCCCTATCGCCTTTTCCTGTTTGATGCTTATGTTCTTTGGCAGAAAACTTGAGAATTCCTTCCTGGAAAAACAGACCAAGCCTAGAGAAAAGATTTAGAACTTTAAGAGGTATGGTATTCCTTCAATGAAATGACCATCTTTAAACCAGATAACTCAATTTTCCCCACTTGTACACATGGAGGTTTTTGTGCTTTACTCTTTAAAAATAAACAAACTGCCAATGATTGATCACCAGGCATTTGAGTGGAAAAAGCACTCAAACATCAAATAAACAGTAACAACAAAAACCCCCAAGAAGTTGAATAAAACTGAGCATCAGTGACCAGAAGAAAACTTCAAAAATAGTAATAGAAAATAATATTCATGAACCAGAAAACAGTGTGCTTAAAAAAAAAAAAAAAAGGAACAGACCACAAATCTTTGTTCAAATTTCATCTTCATGAGGGCTACCCAAATTTACCTATCTGTTGCAATCTGCCTCCCCCCACAGTTGATCCTCTTTAACCTGTTCTACTTTTTCTTTTGTCCATAGGACCTACCATCCTCTAATACACTATATAATTTACTTATTTACTGTATTTATTGGTTTATTGTCTGTCTCTTCTCTCCAGTGGAATTTAGTAAGCTCCTTGTCTCCTTTGTTCAGGGACAGTGTCTGGATATAGATGTTCAGTGATTAGTTTTGAAAGAATGAATAAACAAGAAAGAGCCCTTGAAAATTAAAATATGATAGCAGAAAAATAATTCAGAAGGGTTGCAAGATAAAGTTGAAAAAAATTGCTGACAGAGTAGAAAAAAAGACAAAAAAATAGAAAATAGTAGAAAAAGGATAGGAAAATTTATTTCCTATGTACTTTTTTATGAGAAAGCTGTTAGAGAATGTGTCCTACAAAAATGAGGAAGTGAAGTAAAACAGAGAAGAACAGAGTAGATCCAGCACAGGAGATAGGTGAAAGAAATGCTTAGTATGTTGGTGTACAGGGCTGTTACTATGACAGCTGCCCAGTAGGCCTAGTCTCATTGAAACAGAAGATAGAGAGCTCCAGGAGGAAGTTCCCTCTGGGGTAAAAAGGATTACCTGATGGTTTTGATCATATTAAAAAGATTTTATGAATTTGTTGGACACTTTGGGAAGAATTAGTGCTAAGTACACAGAAAACTAAGCAAATAGAAATTAGACAGTAATTACTCAAGGAAAACCAAAAATTTACAGAAGAAAGGGAGTGTAATCATAGTTTACTATTTAGCTCAGGGGTAAATAATGTTTATGTTGCAAAGTAAAGCTGAATGCAGATTTAACGAAAATTGTATGGGTTTGTGTGTGTGGAAACTATATGGGGGTGGGGGTGGTGACCTCATTTTTCATTAACTGGAAATTCACAGATAATTACTAAATTGTTAAATCAATAAATAGCAGAAGATGCCTGTTGCTTAGAAATACGGCAGTAAATACCAAAAGAAATGGCTAAAAGAATTGAAAAAGGTCCTAGGCAGTGTGACTAGGAGTGGAGAGGGGTTTTTGTTATAACTTCTATAAAACCGTTGTTTATTAACACTATGTACATGTATTACTTTGATTTAAAAAAAAGAGGCAATACTTTCAAAATCCTATGAAACTATTATAATTCTTCTTTTAGATAATTATTTTAGATAAATTTTGATATTTATATAGAGTTTAGATTAGACATTTAAAGAAAAAATATATTTAAAAGAAATTTAAAGGAAATGTATTTTATAGTACATTGATAGCTTCTATCTCTTTTCAACCTATAAGACTGTCAAAAAAATAATAGAGTATGAAGTTAAAATATATTAAAACATCTATTATTCAAGAACATATAAAATGTTTTATTTGACTTGGGTTTTTGTATTTAAGTCTATAGATGAAGTCTCGGATATTAGATGAAGTAAACATTTGAAATATGAAATTAGTTTTATCATTTTAATTTCATTAAATGATAATGTAGAGTCTCAAAGTCTTGGCAGATCCAAATGCTAATTCTGGTGTGGTGGGTTTTATTATCATTTCATTAATAGCACCAGAACTTGCAATCCTTTTAATGCTAACACTTCGAATGTTCCAGATATTGTTACGGTGTTTGGTGTAGCTCAATACGTACTACAGATTACCATGTAAAACAGTTATCTGGATAATATTTTAATTATCCTGGCTAAGTCAGCTTTCTTTTTATTCCACAGATCATGATGTTGTCAACTATAAATTTAAAATATTTAAATTAAATTTATTATGTTTGCTGGATTATTGATACTTGATATCTAAAGTTTATAGCATTAAACAAAGAACATAATAACTCCTTAATTTACCTGGTAAAAATAACAAAACAAAAAACTTGGAATGTTTTAAATTGGATTTAAAAATTTTAAATACTACAATTATAATGTTGCAGAAGTTTCATATTTTTCCTATTGAAAGCAGTCTTTTTTTTAAAAAAAATTATTTATTTATTTATTTTTGGCTGCATTGGGTCTTTGTTGCTGCACATGGGCTTTCTCTAGTCGCGGCGAGCGGGGGCTATTCTTTGTTGCGGTGCACGGGCTCCTCATCGCCGTGGCTTATCTTTGTTGCGGAGCACGGGCTATAGGCGTGTGGGCTTCAGTAGTTGTGGCTTGTGTGCTCAGTAGTTGTGGCTCATGGGTTCTAGAGCGCAGGCTCAGTAGTTGTGGTGCACAGGCTTAGTTGCTCTGTGGCATGTGGGATCTTCCCAGATCAGGGCTTGAACCCATGTCCCCTGCATTGGCAGGCAGATTCTTAACCACTGCACCACCAGGGAAGTCCCTGAAAGCAGTCTTATGTTATTTTTCTGCTAAGCTCTTTAAGAAAGATTGGGCTTTAACTGAACTTTCTAGAAATCATATTTATAATTACTAGTGATGGCAGTTTTATATTTTCACATACAGGATGAAGAAGCAAGGGGGTTATTTCAGTAATTTCTACTGACTTTGGCTTTCGGGAAATAGCATAATCAACCTGCTTTTAGTACAGGATAACTGAATTAGTAGTCATTTTAAGCTGATACCTGTAGAGTGTTTTTGTTTTATAAATGAACTATTCTCCAGAATATTGTTTATAATAATGAACAATTAGAAACAACCTATTAAGAAAATGTAAATGACGACCAAAAGTTTGTGTTTTTTTAAGTTTTATTGAGATAAAATTCACATACCATATAATTCACCTATTTAAGTGTATAATCCAGTGGTTTTTAGTACGTATGTTCAAAGAGTTATGCAGTCATCACCACAGCCAATTCTGAGAACATTTTCATCACCCCAAAAACAAATCTATGCTCATTAGAGGTCACTTCTAGTTTCCCCCAACTTTAGCAGCCCTAGGCAACCACTCATCTACCTCCCATTTCTATAGATTTATCTGTTCTGGACAGTTCATATAAATGGAATCATATAATATGTGATCTTCTGTGGTTGGTTCTTTCACTTAGCATAGTGTTTTCAAGGTTTGTACATGTTGTAGCATCTTTCTAATGACTGAGTAATATTCCATTCTATGGATAGACCACAGTTTGTCTGTCCATTCATCAATTGATGAACATTTAGGTTGTTTACACTTTTGGGATGTTATGAATAGTACTGGTATAAACATTTGTATACAGATTTTTATGTGGACATATATTTTCATTTCTTCTTGTCTATATACCTAGGAGTCTAACTGCTGGGCCATATGGTAACACTATGTTTAACAGTTTCGAGGATCTGCCACATTGTTTTCCAAAGTGGTTGCACCATTTTACATTCCCACTAGCAGTGTATTAGGGTTCCAATTTCCAATATAGGAATATAGGTTTCCAATATTTCCACAATATTTCTTCACACCCTCTCTCACACTTATTATTATCTGTCTTTTTTATTATAGGCATCCTAGTGGGTGTGAAGTGGTATCTCATTGTGGTTTGAATTTCATTTCTCTCATGACTAATGATGTTGAACGTATTTTCATGTGCTTATTGGCTGTTTGTATATTTCCTTTGGAGAAATGTCTTCAGATAGAGTTTTTTTAAAAACACTTATTGCCAAATTTTACTTTGAATAATATACTTGAAGCCAAAATATGAATTACATTATAGTTAGAGTATTAATTGTCACTTACCCTCTTTAGAGTATATTGAAAATTTGAACATGGACATAATGGGAATCATTGGCCTTTAAGGGTTACTCTTTTTAATGAAATTTGACTTGGTCTATGTTTTTCTTTTCTAGTGCTTCATTGGAATTTGGAAATTTAGATGAAAGTTCTTTGGTTCAAACAAATGGGAGTGATCTCAGTGCAGAAGACAGAGAGCTTCTGAAAGCTTATCACCATAGTTTTGATGATGAAAAAGTAGACTTGGATTTGATCATGCATCTTCTATACAATATCTGCCATAGTTGTGATTCTGGTAAATAAGTATTGTCTAAAAGAACTGAAGCAAAAATATATTCTTTGACTTAAATTTAGTATTTTGTGTGTGTACAAATTTTTATACAATTTTATTGATAATGCACAAATAATCTTGTGTCATAAGTATTCGAGTTTATTAGTACTTGAAAACACATGATGTAGTTCATTTTAGCTAGTTGTTTTGATTGATTCTCGTTTTACAAAGAGATTTAATGTTTAAAAAAAAGTCATTCTTCTTCAAGGTGCAATATTGATTTTCCTTCCTGGATATGATGAAATTGTTGGTCTGAGGGATCGCATCCTGTTTGATGACAAGCGGTTCGCTGACAATACTCATAGGTAAAAGCTAAAGCTTTATATTTATTGCATTAAATAACAGTTAGGTACCACAGTGTATTTTCTCTTAATTGCCGACAGGTACCAAGTCTTTATGCTTCATTCAAATATGCAAACATCCGATCAAAAGAAGATATTAAAAAACCCACCTGCAGGTGTTCGAAAAATAGTAAGCTTCATAAAATCTTCTTTTTTCCATTTTATTAGTCATTGGTTTTGCTTTCATATTAACGATAACATAATATCCTATTGCAGATCCTTTCCACCAATATTGCTGAAACCAGCATCACGGTCAATGACGTTGTCTTTGTTATTGATTCTGGTAAAGTGAAAGAGGTATGTATGGATAAGTTGTATTTTTACCTAAATGACGAAGGTTAAGTTCCATAACAATAAATGCTTTTATAAGCAGAATTCTTTTTTTTTTTTTTTTTTTTTTTGCGGTACGCGGGCCTCTCACTGTTGTGGCCTCTCCCGTTGTGGAGCACAGGCTCCAGACGCACAGGCTCAGTGGCCATGGCTCACGGACCCAGCCGCTCTGCGGCATGTGGGATCTTCCCGGACTGGGACACGAACCCGTGTCCCCTGCGTCAGCAGGCGTGCCCTCAATCACTGCGCCACCAGGGAAGCCCCAGAATTCATTTTAATGGTAAAATTTCTGGTTCTAAGATGAATTTAACGTAGTAAATGTTGGTTTCACTAAAGTAAATATTCTACCTTAAACAATTCAGTTTGTAGGATCTGTCTTGTTATTTTAACAAATTATACAAAAAATTTAGCCTCTGCTCACTAAATATTAGGAATAAAATAAAGGATTTGGCTAGTTACAGTGAAAATTTTGTCAATGTGGGAATTTGATTACATATTTTGTATGTTTTCTTTCTACTCATGGGCATGGACTGTGTCTCTCTTGTTCATTGTTATATCTCCAGTGCTCCACATATAGTAGATATTCAAAAGATACTTAGTTCAAGAGAACCATGCTGATAGAAAACAAACATAAAACCAGGCTTCAGCACATGATGACTAGCAGTAAAATTGGTCCCATCACCTGCTTTCATAAAAATAAATTTTGTTGGAATACTGCCATGTCTACTTTTTACCCATCATCTGTGGCTGCTTTCACACTCCAGTGGCAGATTTGAGTAGTTGCAACAGACCCACTCTGCAAAGGCTAAAATATTTACTGCCAACTCCTGATATAAATAAAAGGCAGCATTTATTTCCTTTTAGTGTTGGAATGCCCAGCAATTCTCAGCACCCTTAATTTTGGTCTATCCTTTCACTGAAATAATTGAAAGTGATAGAGGTAATTGATTTTTCAAGGAGAGCAATGCTATCCATGTTGGGAAAGCAAATTATATCTGTTCTAGTGGATATAAATGATCATTTTTAATGTGAAAAAATTAATTACCTTTAGGTGTTATTTATCAAGTTAACTGTGATGGTAGTACCAAAAGTTATTTTATATACAAAATTGTTAAATGTAACATTTTATTAAAAACAAAATAAGCAGCATCTTTTCTAAAAATCCCATAATTAAACAATTATGAGAACACATTTGTATTTGCTCTATGTAGTTATTTTATGAAAAGGAAAGTGCAAGGTCACTGAAGGATTGATATATATATTCTAGCAATGAATTCTTTTAAAATATTTTTCTACGTAAGTTTCCACTTTAGAAGTGAAAGTATGGGAATAGTAATGGTTCTTTTTTACTTTATCTTTTGTAACATTCTGGATAGGCTAACTGCATTAGTAGTTCAGCAGGAAGTAAAATGGAAGGGGTTAAAAATTATTCAGTTGGGAATAGGATTACTTTAGTGATTATTGTTATTCTTCCGATCAGCTTCCTGGAAAGCATTTCAGCAAACGTCTTTCCCTGGTCACTCCTATTACCCACAGTGACGTAAATCTGATAGAAAATGACCTCAAGGAATAGATCAGTTCTCTCCAATCTTGATGCCTTATGAGAACTGACTGCCATTATCCAAGTGTAGCAGAGAAAAACAGATAGCTTAGCAAGGCACAGAATGAGGACGTTTTACAGCTCTTCTAAGTTTAGTTTTCATTATTTTTCCTTAGAATGTTTGTGACCAGAAATCTGGATTTTTTAAAAATCAGTGTCCTGTTCTAATTAATCAAAAGGGACTTTGAATTAAACTCGATGTGCTAAAATATATTCATAATGTTTTCTGCTATTTCTTCTTAAATACCTTTTATGTATTAACATGAAGGTGATTTAAATATTACAGAAATCCTTCGATGCACTGAATTTTGTTACAATGTTAAAAATGGTGTGGATTTCCAAAGCTAGTGCCATACAGCGAAAAGGCAGGTAATGTATATTTAATGGACATTGATTCAATTGCCTATAAATTGGAAACATTTTCATATGTATTACATATTTAATGTATATTCTACTTTCTATAAAATGTTAAAACTTTCATGTTAGTCTTAATTTTTATATTATTTTTGCAAAGCAGACCATTTTAGTACTTATTTTAAAAGTTGAATTTAGGTGATGTTAAAAATAAAAATTTTTGTCTAGTATGATCTACACTCAGAAGACATAAGAAACTTAAAAAACCAAAATAAAAGCAGTATAAGATGTAGGACTCATTTCTGTACAATACAAAAAAAGCTCCATGAAAATCAATTAAATAAAGACCACTACGTTAACCTCACGTATACCACATATATCTCATATATACCTAAAGAAATGCAAATTAATGAGGTACTACTTTTTACTTATCAGATTGGCATCAGTGAAAACTTTTAACAGCACACACAACAAGAGTTTACAAAAGCATGGACCAATAATAGGCTTTCACAGTTTGCTGATGGGAGTGTATATTGATGTGACTTCTTCAGAGGCTGATTTGAAACTGTTTATCCAGATCTCCCCTTTAGCAGTGGATTCTTCTTCTCATAATTTATCCTGAGTATACTTGTACTCAGGATAAATGTGTGCCAAGTATGTGGCACTTATAGTATGTGTGCTAAGATGTATGTTTAAGAATGTTTTTTGCAGTATTATGTGTAGTAGTGAAAAGTCTAGGAACACTGTAGTATTCATAAGTAGTGAAGTGATTAAGCAAATTATATTATTGTCACACAATGTTATACTAAGTAACTGTTAAAAGGAAATATGTAGATGTATGTGTTTTATATGGAATGAGTTTTCAGAAACTCATATTAATTGAAAAAAGTAAGGTATAAAACATGTATCTAGTATTTTCTTGTTCTAAAAAATATCTATGCATGTGTATGTTTGCATGTATATTTAGACACACATATGTTGTGTGTGTCTAACAATGATTGTTGACTCTGAGAAGGAGGATTTGTGGGGCTCTTGGAGGAAGGAGACAATTTTTATTTTTGTATTTTTTGTATTTCGGTTATTTACTTTAGCACATACTTGCATTACTTTTTCATTTTTAAAAAGGCAAGATTAAAAAGAGTCATATTTTTCAGTAATTATTTGACTAATTTTTCTTGCATTTTAACTAACAAGAAAACATCAGATACTGACTTTAAGAGTGCTGCCTACTGTAGACGGTGGATACATTGATTTCTGTACTTTATAACTTCATAGAATGCTCTTTGTTGTTGTTATTTGTTGTTGTTATTGTGTCAGTTGTCTTCTTATGACAAGTGTGGCTTGGCACATTGAGCTGGACTTACACCGTGTTAATAGTATATTATCAAGGATAAAAATCAGAAATTATAGAAATTTTCTTTGTCATCTTTTTCAACAGATGTTTTTTGCCAGCCTTCACTGTGCAAGTGTTAGGGGTGCAATGATGAATAAACTATGGTCTGATGGGTAAAGTTTGAGATGGGGAAATGTTGCAGTCCATCTTGGAATCCAGTAAATTAAGCAATTTTAATACTATGTGATCTGCACTGTAACTAGGTAATGCTTCTAGAGGAGTTAAGATAGAATCTGAGGGCTTCCCTGGTGGCGCAGTGGTTGAGAGTCCGCCTGCCGATGCAGGGGACACGGGTTCGTGCCCCGGTCCGGGAAGATCCCACATGCCGCGGAGCGGCTAGGCCCGTGAGCCATGGCTGCTGAGCCTGCGCGTCCGGAGCCTGTGCTCCGCAGCGGGAGAGGCCACAGCAGTGAGAGGCCCGCGTACTGCAAAAAAAAAAAAAAAAAAAGATAGAATCTGAGACAAATATGATTAAATAGGTATTTTGGGAAGCCATTTCTGGCAGAGGGAGAGCATTCACAGAGGCCTAAAGGCAAGAGTGACAAAGAAAGTTGTTTGGATGGAGTTTAGTTTAGAGGAGAATAATGAAAAATGAGTGGAAAGAGGTAAGTTGCAGACTGGTCCTCTAGGACCATTTTGTATTTTCTCTCTCTTCTTTTTCTTCTTAATAACATGGTTATATTATTCTTTCATCTTTTTGAGGAATGAATAGGTAGAGACAAAAATGATGGTAGGAGGACCCCAGTAGGAGACTCTTTTCATTAACCCTGTCATTTACAATAAGGGAGAGATGAGAGTAGCCTGAATTATTATAGTGGTGGTTGAAATAAAGAGAAATATAGGCATACCTCCCCTTACTGCACTTCTCAGATACTGAAATTTTTACAAATTGAAGGTTTATGGCAATCTTGTGCACCCCGTGTTGAACAAGTCTATCAGCACCTGGTCACCCGAGAACTCATTTCTTGTCTCTGTGTCACATTTTGGTAATTCTTGAAATATTTCAAACTTTTTCATTATTATTATATTTGTTATGGTGATCTCTGATCAGTGGTCTTTGATGTTATTATTGTAATTGTTTTGGGGTACCATGAACTGTGCTCGTATAAGAAGGCAAACTTAATCCATAAATATTGTGTGTGTTCTGACTGCTCCACTGATCAGCTATTTCCCATCTCTCTCCTTCTTCTTGGGCTTCCCTATTCCCTGAGACACAATACTGAAATCAGGCCAATTAAGAACCCTACAATGGCACCTAAGTGTTCAAGTAAAAGGAAGAGTCGCACTTCTCTCACTTTAAATCAAAAGCTAGAAGTGAATAAGCTTAGTGAGGAGGGGATGTCAAAACGTAAGACAGGCCGAAAGCTAGGCCTCTTAGCACCAGTTAGCCAGGTTGTGAATGTGGAGGAAAAGTTCTTGAATGAAATAAAAAGTGCTACTCCATTGAACACATGAATGATAAGAAATTGAAACAGCCTTATTGCTGATGTGGAGAAAGTTTTAGTGGTCTGGATAGAATATCAGATCAGCCACAATGTTCTCTTAAGCCAAAGCCTAAACCAGAGCAAGGTTCTAACTCTATTCAATTCTGTGAAGGCTGAGAGAGGTGAGGAAGCTGCAGAAGAAAAGTTTGAAGCTAGCAGAGGCTGTTTCATGGGGTTTAAGGACAGAAGCCATCTTCATAACATAAAAGTGGAGGTGAAGCAGCAAGTGCTGATGTAGAAGCTACAGCAAGTTATCCAGAAGATTTAGCTAAGATAGTGAGGGTGGCTACACTAAACAGATTTTCCTTGGAAAACAGCCATTTCTTGGAAGAAAATGCCACCTAGGACAGGCTGACTCTCTTGTTAGGGGCTAATGCAAGTGGTGACTTGAAGTTGAAGCCAGTGCTCACTGACCATTTTAAAAGTCTTAAGGTCCTTAAGAATTATGTTAAATTTACTCTGCCTATGCTTTATAAATGGAACAACAAAGGCTGGATGACAGCCCATTTGTTTACAGCATGGTTTACTGACTATTTTAAGCCCACTTTTGAGACCTGCTGCTCAGAAAAAGTGACTCCTTTCAAAATACTACTGCTCATTGACAATGCACCTGGTCACCCAAGAACTCTAATTGAGATGCGCAACGAGATTAATATTGTTTTCTTGCCTGCTAACACAACATTGATTCTTCAGCCCATAGATCAAAGAGTAACTTCAGCTTTCAAGTCTTATTCATTAAGAAATACATTTTGTAAGGTTATAATTGCCATAAATAGTGATTCCTTTGATGGATCTGGGCAAAGTAAATTGAAAACCTTCTAGAAAGGATTCACCACTCTAGATGCCATTAGTAACATTTGTGATTCATGGGGAGACGTCAAAATATCAGCATTAACAGGAGTTTGGAAGAAGTTGACTCCAACCCTCATGGATGACTTTGAAGGAGGAAATAACTGCAAATGTGGTGGAAATAGCAGGAGAACTAGAATTAGAAGTAGAGCCTGAAGATGTGACTGAATTGCTGCAATCACATGATGAAACTTTAACAGATGAGGAGTTGCTTCTTATGGATTAGCAAAGAAAGTGGTTTCTTCAGATAGAATCTACTCCTGGTCGAGATGCTGTAAAGATTGTTGAAATGACAACAAAGGAGTATAGTATGTAAACTTAGTTGATAAAGCAGCAGCAGGGTTTGAGAGAATTGACTCTGATTTTGAAAGAAGTTCTCTGGGTAAAATGCTATCCATTCAACAGCATGGCATGCTTCAGGGAAATAGTTTATGAAAGGAAGTGGCCGTTGATGTGGCAAACTTCATTATTGTCTTATTTTAACAAATTGCCACAGCCTCCAGCCTTCAGCTGATCAGTCAGCAGCCATCAACACTGAGGCATGACTCTCCACCAGCAAAGAGGCTATGACTTTGAAGTCTTGAATGATGGCTAGTGGTTTTTTTTTTTTTTTTGCGGTACGCGGCCTCTCACTGTTGTGGCCTCTCCCGCTGCGGAGCATAGCCTCCGGACACGCAGGCTCAGCGGCCATGGCTCATGGGTCCAGCCGCTCCACGGCATGTGGGATCTTCCTGGACCGGGGCATGAACCCGCGTCCCCTGCATCGGCAGGTGGACTCTCAACTACTGCGCCACAAGGGAAGCCCGGCTAGCGTTTTTTAATAATAAAGTATTTTTTAAATTAAGGTATGCACGTTATTTATTTAGATGTAATGCTATTGCACGCATAATGTACTACAGTATAGTGTAAACATAACTTTTCTGTGTACTAGGAAACCAAAACATTCTTGTGATTCACTTTATTGCAATGTTTGCTTTATTGCCATGGTCTGGAACCGAACCTGAAATATCTCTGAGGTATGCCTGTAAGTAATTCAAGAGATATTCAGGAGAGTAATATTGGTGATTGTATTTCCAGGGGGTGGGGGGGGTAAGGAATAGAGTGGAATGAAGGATGTCTTGCAGGTTTCTACAAAAATTTTGTGGATGCTGGTGCTATTGTCGGGGAAAATGTGAAGCGTGGTTATGTGGGGAGAATTAATTTTTGGTTGTGTTGTTTGAGTTGACTGTGGAAAATACAAGTGGAGCTAAGAGCCTTCTGAAATATAGGTCTAGAATTAGGATAAGGAGACCTAGATGGATGGAATTTGAAGTTAGGAGGATTATTAATATCACTTGGGAGAGAGCAGAATAAGGAGAGCAGAGGGCTAAGGTCTGACCTCAGAGGAACACCAACATTTAAGGACTGGGAAGGATAGAAGTCTTTCAGAGGAGGCTGGATAGGTGGGAAAGCTAATGGGTATGTAGTGAGGGAAATATTTGATGAAGGAAGGAATGGTCCAACAATGTCAGATTTTCTGACTTGTATCACACTGTGTTATAGTTAGGTTTGTCTCTTTGGATTATGAGCTTTGTGAGGCTACGTAGGGATATTTCTGTATCTCTGTCACTTGGCATATTCAGCCTTGCTATTAGCTGATACAGGGACTTTGGATGAAATTAAAAGTGACTGCTTTTCCTCAAGATGTATTTCTAGTGCTTTGCAGAAAATTATGCAAGTCTCTATGATCCGTGGGGTAAATGACACTCCCTTAGATTTGTGTAATGCATAACTTCCACAACTCTGTGTTTAGTGGGCCTAAACACAGTGCTTAGTATCAGCTCTGTAAAATTGATTAAATTTAAATTACCATATATTTATTCATGCCTTATTTTTTACTCACTTTTATTTTTGTGTGTGTATATATATGTGTATATATATATATGTAGTATATAAATTTTTACCATTGTCTTAGAAGTATTACTTGTAGGTAATATTACTTGTCATTTATGAATCTCACTTTATAAATGAAATAATTGAGTCCCACAAATGTGAAGTACCTTTTCAAAGGTTAGGGGATCAGTATCAGAGTAGAGGTTCAGACTCAGATGCCCTGATACTGGTTCATTGTTCTGTCTCCTAAATCATATTACTTTTACAGTTTCCTTATTATAGTCTTTATTCCTTGTTTGAGCCTTAATTTTGTGTTTCAATTTTAAGGGCAGGGCGATGTAGACCTGGAATTTGTTTCCGGCTGTTCAGTAGACTTCGATTCCAGAATATGTTGGAATTTCAGACTCCAGAACTTTTGAGAATGCCATTACAGGTGGAAATTTACTTAACTCTATCTAAAAGGCTATTTTTTTTGTGGGTGAGGGAGGAGAGGGACCATTTCAACTTATACTGATTGGACTTTTAAAAAATCAATTTATAAAATAAAATTATAAAATATATATTATGGAGGGTGGTTATATATAACTAATATTTTTTTCTGTATAAGAAAATTTAACTCAAAAACCTCCAAATTTAAAAGAATTACTTGAGTGCATTTGAATTTTTGTATGGTTTATAGATACATTTTTTTTTAATGTAACATTCTAGGAGTCTGTCAACCACATGAGTGTTCACCTTTTAAATTCTCAATAAGAAGTAGAAAACAAATCATTTAAAGTACAAAAGATAATACCAAAATCTCAGTTTAAGATGCTGATCTTACCTTGGTAGTTTTGGAAGTGAGTTCACTGAGATTTCCTGGCCTGTATGAATTGTTTTCCTTTTGGTTTTCTGACTTCATGGAACAGCCAAACACTATGTACTTTCTAGGGAAAACTATCAGAAGTGCATTAATTTGATTCTCTGGTGTGCTGAGCTAGATGCTGGCTTCCAAACCTTAAAGAGACACTGGGTCATATTTTTGGCATCCAGGTA
Source organism: Mesoplodon bidens (assembly GCF_964165515.1). Lineage (NCBI taxonomy): Eukaryota > Metazoa > Chordata > Mammalia > Artiodactyla > Ziphiidae > Mesoplodon > Mesoplodon bidens. The sequence goes on from NW_027671884.1 coordinate 41,515, forward strand.
CCTGGATGACTTCCCACTTCTCCATGCCTGTGTGCCATTTTCTATTCTTCTTAGGATAAAATGCAAATATCTCTCCTGCTTGTGTCTCCAGTTTTAATTTTTTAATTCTTGCCTTTCCTCTTCTCTCTGCTCATACCAGTAGTTCCAATTTCTGAAGCACATTTTATTTCCTTCTATCTTAGGGCCTTCATATGTGCTATCCCCTCTCCATTGAAACCGCCCCCTTATTCCTTTTCTGTTTAACTCCTAATTAATCTATACATCTTAATTTAAGTGTCATTTACTCAGAGAAATTGTCTTTGACTTCCCATGGCTGCCTCCTCCTACTCTTTCTTGAACTTGTGTTTACGTCTTTAGTTCCCTGTATCCTTCATAGCACTTATCCCAGTTGTAATTAACTAGTTAATTATATAATTATTCTGTTTTTCACACACAGTGAAAATCCATGGGTGCAGTATCTGCCTATCCTCTTCTTTTTCTCCAACTTGATACGTGGTGCCTGGCACCTAGCAAGCACTTAAATATTTGTTGAATGGATAAAAGATTCTAGAATGTAATATAAAGGGAAAAAAAAGATTTTTGGACAGTGACTGTTATTGTTATATATATGAACTGTGTGAGGAGACATTGCCCGCAGTTGATGGAGGATGGTTATTAAGATTCTCGCTCTAAAGTATGAGCCCATCTTTCATAGAAGAACATTGTTCCCTCTGCTGTTCATTTTAATCAGAGACTCTGCTAGTCTGTGTTGGGAAACTATAGTTCCCAGGATTTTTTAAAAAATAAATATCAATTATAAGTGTCAGTATTTCAAAATTATTTGCTGTTCTTATTTACAGGAACTTTGTTTACATACCAAGCTCTTAGCCCCAGTTAATTGTCCTATTGCTGATTTCCTTATGAAAGCTCCTGAACCTCCACCAGCTTTAATTGTAAGAAATGCTGTGCACATGCTTAAGGTTGGTGTCTTAATAGTTTCATTTTACCTGAAATTTAAACCAATTGAGAAATGTCTTAACTAATTTTGTACCTAAAAAAATTATCTTCATATTATGTATTTTGAATAATAAATACTCTCGTGGTAATTATAGTAACACAGTAGGTATAGTTCATTTTTACATAATATATTTGAAGCAAAATATATTTTTTATGAGGTACAGTAGCAAAAGAAAATTTATGTTCTTGTATCTTACTTATGGATTTTTAAGTATGTGGTTTGATTAAACAGTTTTTGGTCATGTCAAGTTCTATTTTATATCCTTTTATTTAGACAATAGATGCAATGAATGCTTGGGAAGATCTCACTGAACTTGGATATCATTTGGCTGACTTGCCAGTAGAACCACATCTTGGTAAAATGGTCCTGTGTGCTGTGGTGTTAAAGTGTCTGGACCCCATCCTTACAATTGCCTGCATACTAGCCTATCGAGATCCTTTTGTCCTGCCAATGCAGGCCTCTCAAAAACGTGCAGCTATGCTTTGTAGGAAACGTTTCACTGCAGGGACTTTCAGTGACCACATGGCACTTCTCAGAGCATTCCAGGTACTATTATTGTCATTTTATTTTATTTTATTTTATTTTATTTTTTTTTTGGTGTGTGGTATGCGGGCCTCTCACTGTTGTGGCCTCTCCCGTTGCGGAGCACAGGCTCCGGATGCGCAGGCCCAGCGGCCACGGCTCACGGGCCCAGCCGCTCCGCGGCATATGGGATCCTCCCAGACCGGGGCACGAACCCGCATCCCCTGCATCGGCAGGCGGACTCTCAACCACTGCGCCACCAGGGAGGCCCCTGTCATTTTATTTTTGAAGTGTTGTTGGTTAAACACATTTCTAGGGTAAGTGTAACAAATTAAAAAATAGATATGATTCTGTTAATTTTGTTTCATTATAAAGTCATATTTTATTAATTGCTCAGAAAAATACCTCCCTAAACTGTTAATATGTTAAAATTATCATGTTTTTCTCTACTTTTTTCTTTCATTTTCTCAGTTTTCTCCTTGTAGGACTATGTATATATTTATTTTTATTTATACTTATATGTATATTTCTTTTTTATAAACCCAAATTCCTTATCTTTAATCATATCTTGTTTAGGAATGCTCTAAAATTTTAGTTAAGAAACATTGTATATTATTCAAAGTATATAGAACAAAACTTAGAAGAAAATTATCTTGAATTTAATATCCATTTATTGATTTTTTACAGTGCGTTCCTTTCTTGTGTGCTCAAGGCACTATGTTAAGAATTTAATTTTATAAAGCAAAATCCAAGAATCACTTAAAAATCTTAAGATAATAGTGAGAAATTGAGGAAAGTGATAAATGGGAAAGAAAAGATAAGGATAGTGAGCCTGAGTAAAGGAAATGATATATAATTTAGAAATTCAGCTATGTGGGGGAAGAATATGTTATTTCTTGAAAAGGTAGACATGTTATTTATCCTTCAGTTCTCTTGAATGTAGGCTGTATCTGTACATTAAAAAATTGTGTTTTTGCAGAAAGTACTCTTTTCCAGACATACAGGATTTTTCCAATACATACAATTAAAAAAATAATTGTAAGGTCTTTTGTGGGCATTATTGAATAGTGGTTGATGCATTGCTATTAATTTGGTCTATTAGATACCATATATTATAGTAGATCAGTTGAGTGATTATAACTGGGGGGAGATTTGGAGTAGAATTCCTATCTATTCTTTGTTTTTTCCCCAGCTCCTTCAAAAACAAGAGAAGGTAAATTACTGCTTTTGTCTTTCAGTTACATTCCAAAGCAAGAGAACTCATTTTCAAAGAGAGCTCCATTATACTACATATAGGTGATTTCTAGGAATCCCACTTTCCATTCTCAGACAGATTAGGAGGCTGATATAAATATTATTTTTAGAGGCCTGGAGTGGCAGGTTTCTTAGATATAAATGGTATTATGACAGCTTAATTGAAAATCTCCCATACTTCAGTGGAGGAAAGTTAGCAGGCACATTTGTAAAGGTAAATATTTTTACATAGCTAGGTATTTAGGTTGCCTGATACTTCTGTTCTCATTGGGATTTTATAAACTCAATGGCTTTCATAACATTTGAGTATAAATTAAAAATGATAAGTTCTATTTGGTCATAAAGTCTTAGATTTTATTTTAAAATTATTCTAAAAAATTAGATGTTACTGACATATAGCATTATATTAGTTTTAGGTGTACAACCTAATGACAGTATTTATATATATTGTGAAATGATCACCACAATAAGTCTAGTTAACATCCATCACCACACATAGTTAAAACATTTTTTCTTGTGATGAGAACTTTTAAGGTCTACCCTCTAGTCTGTTAACTAGAGTTGTGATGATTTTACAATACAAATCATTATGTTATGCACCTAAAACTAATGTTATATGTCAGTTATGTTTCAATAAAAATATTTATTAAAAAAATTACTCTCAGGGACTTCCCTGGCGATCCAGTGGTTAAGACTTCACGCTTCCAGTGTAGGGGGTGCAGGTGCAATCCCTCATTGGAGAACTAAGATCCTACATGCCGCTCGGTGGAGCCCCCCAAAAAAAAATTTCTCTCAAATGAACTTTTTACAAAACAGAAATAGAGTCACAGATGTAGGAAAAAAACTTATGGTTACCAAGGGGGAAAGAGGGAGGGGAGGGATAAATTGGGAGATTGGGATTGACATATACACACTACTATATATAAAATAGATAACTAATGAGAACCTACTGTATAACACAGGGAACTCTACTCAGTACTCTGTAATGACCTATAGGGGAAAAGAATCTAAAAAAGTGGATATGTGTATATGTATAAGTGATTCACTTTGCTCTGCAGCAGTAACTAACACAACATTGTAAATCAACTGTACTCCAATAAAAATTCATTACAAAAATAAATGTTGATGTTGAAAAATGAAAAAAAATTACTCTCTTAGCAACTTTCCAGTATACAGTACAGTGTTATTAACCATAGTCACCATGCTATATATTACGTCCCCAGGACTTATTTATTTTTATAGCTCAAAGTTTGTACCTTTTGATCCCCTTCACTTATTTCATCCACTCTCCTCACTCCTCTAAGCCCCCGCCTCTTGCAACCATTAGTCTGTTCTTTGTATCTATGCGTTTGTTTTTGTTTTTCATAGTCTTAGACTTTATAAAGTAATTAGAAAAAGGAGAATTGACCTTGAGTGGTTATTGTAGTGATTTTCAGTTACTTTGCTTCCTAAGAAATGAGTAGAAATGTGTCTTGTTATGTAATTATATTTTTATAGGCATGGCAGAAGGCTCGAAGTGATGGGTGGGAGCGAGCCTTTTGTGAAAAGAATTTTCTTTCACAAGCTACTATGGAAATAATCATAGGCATGAGAACTCAGTTGCTTGGTCAACTTAGAGCATCAGGTAAAGTTTTCCTCCAAAGAACCTATTTAAACTACTGAGAGTTGCCTGTACCTTATAGTATTTCTAGTGTTAACTAATGCCATCTTATATTATTTTTATGACATTATCATGTTGTATATCTTATGTTCATGAACTGCTTTGTAGACTTCTGCATGACCTCAACTTTTGTTTGTTGATTAAAAAAATGATATTGTAGAAGCTATAGTTGAGAAATATATGAATGCTTTTTGATACTGTTGGCAATGATCAATTTATAATATATTTGTTGGCAAAAATCAATTTAGAGATTGTACTTGTTATATTTTGTCACTATTAATAAATATTTAGCTCTATGAAAGAGAAATTACAAAAATTTATATAGATTTATATGAAAGCTGGCCTTTATATTTTTGGAACATAAAACAACTAGTAATCACTTGAAGGCACTTGATTTTTTTTTTTTAAAGAAAATGTCAGTTTTGCTATTTCATTTTAGAATTGCTCCTTTGAATTTCTTTTTGAGTGGCATAGTACATTGAGGAAACAGAAGAAAAGTACCTGAGCCTGGATTTATGGAATAGCTGAAGTGCCAGAGTAATATAAGGAATGAACCAGAGGATTTAGAGTTGTCTCAAACATGGGGAAATATGAAGGACTTTTGAAATTCAAGCAAGAATATATTTACTTGACTTCACTTCCAGGATTAGTTTCTGTCACAACCAAGATGTTATTAATACCATTCAGCAGAATAGTTTAGGTTTTCAGCTATGATTTTAGTATGTTTCTGATAGCAGCTTATGAAGAACTTTATTGCAAGAATATGTATTTGTTTTTGAAGTCCCTAACTCCTCAATGAATCTTCTGCTTACTTTAGCCTAAACAAACTTAAACTTTCTTAGAACATTGACTCTATTTTAAACTTTTCAGAGGAGATTTTATGAATTATTGTGACGTTTGAATCATTATTGAATTGAATCATTATTTGAATTGTATGGATTATACAATTTTTTGTTAAAAACCCAAATTTAAAAGTATATTTTGTGCAATAGAAAAAGTTGGTGTGATTTGTTTCCTCTTTCTAGGTTTTGTGAGAGCACGAGGTGGTGGTGACATTCGAGATGTTAACACAAATTCTGAGAACTGGGCTGTCGTTAAAGCTGCATTGGTTGCAGGCATGTATCCTCATTTAGTCCATGTGGACAGAGAGAATGTAGTATTGACAGGGCCAAAGGAGAAAAAAGTACGGTTTCATCCCACTTCAGTTCTCAGTCAGCCTCAATATAAAAAGGTAAAACTTTTTGAATGCTCTTAGGCCTTGAGGTAAAACTAATCTAATTTAGATAGTTGAAGATAAATTAAAAAATGCTCCCAATGCCAACCTGCTTTAAGAAATTAATTAGTTATGTATGTATAATTCAACATTGGAACAATATTTTGGTTGAGTCTTAAAGTTGGAAGAGGTAATGTGGTCAGTATTGAGGACTTTTGTACAAACTACATGACCAATGACTTACTTTAATTTTTGTTTGGGTACTAATATACAACATCTATTTCGCTGAGGAACTTCGTACATTTAAAAAGTATTACCAGTAAATTAAGTGATAAATTTACTTAACAGTTTTAAAATTTATTTTCCTAATAGATTCCTCCAGCTAATGGTCAAGCTGCAGCAATTCAGGCACTGCCCACAGATTGGCTTATTTATGATGAAATGACCAGAGCTCATAGAATAGCTAATATTAGATGTTGTTCAGCAGTGACACCTGTCACTGTATTGATATTTTGTGGACCAGCTAGGTTGGCAAGTAATGCTCTTCAAGAACCTTCATCTTTTCGAGGTAAATATATTATTGAAGGAAATACAAATCTATTTAGAAATAAAATTTTTTCTTCTTACTAAGCCAAACAAATTTGGAAATTATAAAAATTTATGTGGTAGTAGCTCCCTTTTGATGTATTAAGACTAATTAAAAATTACTAAAGTGTACCACTGTTCTTGAAATTGATTTCTAAGGTAACTTGATATTCATTTGTGCATTTTGATTAATCTTGTTGATAGTCTGTTTTTTTCTTCCACTTGAATTTAAATGATAGTTTAACATAAAAAACACATAATTGTTTAACTACCAAATATAAAATAGATAGCTAGTGGGAAGCAGCCCCGTAGCACAGGGAGATCAGCTCCTTGCTTTGTGACCACCTACAGGAGTGGATAGGAAGGGCGGGAGGGAGACACAAGAGGGAGGGAATATGGGTATATATGTATATGTATAGCTGATTCACTCTGTTATACAGCAGAAACTAACACAACAATGTAAAGCAATTATACTCCAATAAAGATGTTAAAAAAGTAATTGTTTAAAGGAAATGTTACCCATTTTCCCACTACCCTTATGCAAACACTTTTTAATATTATACATTTTTTTCTGTACACTTACATATTTTAGGTTATTTTACCCATACTGTTTATATTCTGCTATTTTCATTTCACAAAATATAAAAAACATTTTTAATATTTCATATTAATAGCTGGAAAATATTCTATCACATTATAGTGACATAATGCATTTAAAATGTTCCTTTATAGTTAGACATCTAGATTGTTTCCAATTTTTTGCTATTTGGTGATTCAGCAAATATTTATTGGGCAACTATTACATGTCAGTTATTGTGCTAGGCATTGAGGATATAACAGAAAACAAGATATACAAAGTATTTCTGTCTTCAGGAGTTTACCTGGTAGTGGGTGTTGACATATAGCAAAAAAGTAAATAACATGCATGGTACTTTGAAAAAAATGAAGAGGGTCTCCTTAGGAGTGACCTACTTTAGAAAGGGACCTTAGACAATTTTCTCTGAGGAGATGAGATTTAAGCTGAGCTGTAAAGTATGAGAAGAAATCAGCCATGTGAAGATGCAGAAATATGCTCTAGGTAGGAGACGATGGCGAGGACCAAGATTCTGCACTAGGAAATGATATAGGAACAGACAGAAAGGTTGTATGATTGGGACCACAGTGATCAAGGTGAGAGTGGGATGATCTAAGGTTGAAAGAAAGGCATGGATTTGTAAGGGAAATGCAAGGGAAACCATTGAAGTGTTTTAAGAAAGGAGTAACATGGTGTGATTTATGTAAAAAAAAAATCATTTTGGCTGTGAGAATGGATTGCTTGAAGGAGCAAGAACGGAAGAGAAGAGGCAAGTAGGAGGCTTTTGCAGTGGTCTTATGATAGATAATGATGACTTAGAACTACAGTGGTGGCATCTGATATGAAAAGAAGTAGATTTGAAATTATTTTGGATGTACTAGTAACGGCTGGATTGAATGTGTGTGGTGAGTGAAAGGGAGGAATCATTAATTCTTGGGTTTTTGGCTGTGGTAGCTAGTTGAATAATTGGTGCCACTTATTTGAGATTCAGAAAACTGGGAGGAGCAGGTTGTGTAGGGGAGAAGTCAGGGGTCCTCTTAGACATGTTAAATTTGAGATGGCTAAGGAATCCTAAGTAAGATTTTTTCTTTTGGAGTCAGTGGATTTATTCTCCATATCTGGGGCTCAGGGAAAGAGTTTGGACTAGCAATACAAATTTGGAAATCATCAGCTTGTAAATGATATTTAAAAAAAGAGGGTTCTTGACAAAATTTGAAAAATTCTGATATTTAGAATTTGAGTAGAGAAATAAACAATGGCCAAATACTGAGTTTTAATTTGTGACCTGTTGTGTTTGGAGAACTCCCCACACAAATTGTTAGTATATCAGGAGGATTTGTGTAAATGTAGTGTATCTATATTGACTTACTTTTTTGTCTGTGATATAAGATAGTAAAAGTGAAATTTTTTTTCCTTTCAATATGTGTGAACAGCAGATGGTATTCCTAATGACAGTAGTGATAGTGAAATGGAAGACAGAACTACTGCTAATTTGGCAGCTTTAAAAATTGATGAGTGGCTCAATTTCATACTAGAGCCAGAGGTAAGTTGCTTTTTAGTAGTGTGATAGATTTCTTTTATTCAGTTGTATGAATTGATACACAGTGTGATGAAAATTATATCTTTAAAATTGAGCCCTTAGTATGAGAGAATACAGCTTGTTTTTCAGTTTTCATACATTCTCTGCCATATTGGGGTTTATTCTCTAGAGGATTTGAGAAATCTAGGTGTGGCTCAGTATTTGAGCATGGTAATATTTGAATATTTTTGTGTATATAAGAAAATATTGAGTATTGGGTACACAAGAAATCCTTTTATTTTATATAACTCTGTTTATAAGGGAAAGATGTGAGTTCATCCTGTTTTCTCTTTTCATATTTCTCTGGAGTAGGAAAGATGAATGTTTTTTTTCAAATTAAAATTTTTCTTGATAAAGCCTTCCCTTAATTCCATCTTTACTTTTAAAGATCATTCTGTATCCTTTTTTGGGACAATATCAACTGTTAAAAGTCGATACTGGCTAGGTTTACTTTTTTGCCATACATTCATTTATCACTTCAACCTACTGCAGTCTCATTTCCATTCCCATCGATCTTTTACTTCACTTCACTGTGCTTGCCAAGGTCAATATTGTCTCCTCCAGGTTGTCAAAGCCAGCCTGCTGTCCTTGATAAATTTGACCTTTCTCTCATGTTTAGCTATTGTCCATACCTTTCTTTTTATTGATTCTGCCCTTCCCCATTTTTCTTCCTCACCCCTGTCCCAACTTCTTTGTCACTAGTTTCTATGACATTACTCTTTCCTGATTCTTCTATCTAGAGAGGTCATTCCTTCTTAGGTTCTTTCACTAACTCTTCTGTATGTGTTTGTGCCTTAAATGTTAGATGTTCTCTAGTAGTCTGTTCTTTACTCTATTCTTCTGTCTCTGCACAATCTCTAAGGACCTTACCTCTATGTGTAGATTTAGTAACCATTTATCCATTGATAACTTCCAGGTACATCTTATCTGTATCTCTAGCTTAGGCTTTTCTCTGGACCTATGAATTCAGCTGCCTTATGAACATCATCATTTGGCAGTAAAATGAAGTATGAATGGAACTAAATGTATTTTTCTTTATTTACCCTGCTGTTACTTTTCCAGTATTAATCACACTCTACCACGCATTGTTTACTTTCTCTCTCATTGGACTGTTTCATTTGATTTTGGGTCTCTAGTGCCTCAGAATGGTAAATAAGAAATTTTATTTCTTTCCTGCAGCAAAAAGGCTGAAATTGATAGTAAATGATATGAGATATAAAACGTCTTCTTTGGAAACAGTTTCAGACCTTAACTAATAAACAAATAGTTGTCTTGCAAGTGTGATAGATATTTTGCTTGTATCTGTTTGAACTGAAGAAACCATTTTATTATAGGCAGCCAGTTTATTGCTGCAGCTTAGACAGAAGTGGCATAGCTTATTTTTACGCCGAATGAGAGCTCCATCCAAACCTTGGTCCCAAGTTGATGAAGCTACCATAAGAACAATTATAGCTGTTTTAAGCACTGAAGAACAGTCTGCAGGTTTACATCAACCATCTGGGATTGGCCAAAGGCCAAAGCCTATGTCTTCAGAAGAACTTCCTTTGGCATCATCTTGGAGGTCAAATAATAGCAGGAAAATTTCAGCAGATACTGAATTTTCTGATGAGTCTACTACTGCAGAAAGGTAAATTCATAATATTTTATCAAAATGAGATATTTTCTCTAGGAAAATAGTTATTTATCATAGAATCATGTGCTTTTATAATATTTAAAAATTACTTTCTTATAATCTAAGATACACAAAAAGGTCGCAATAAAATGGGAAGAGTTACTTTCAAAAGATAATTCTTTCAAGTGTTAGATAATATTAAGGATTTCAAGCTCCTGGGGTCTTGAGTTATTTAACAAGGAAATTTTTTGTCAGGAAAAGCTTAAAACATTTAATTTCCAGAATTTACAAATTTAGGACCTGAGAAAAAGATAGCAACATTTTTTATTATGTATTTTAGTTGATATATGTCAAGCCATATCTTTCCTAGATACCTCACAACGAGAAGTGTTGGCTGTGGCCATTTAGAAGAACAGCCTCCCCACAGGCCTTACCTAGATATTAATAACACTGACTAGTATTCCTACAGAAAAATACTTTATTCATTCATTCATACAGGGACACATTGAATGCCTGTTGTTCTTAGTGTGAGGGATATGGCAATGTGTAAGACAGACAAAATCTCTTTCTTCAGAGAGTTTACATTTTATTGAGGGGAGGCATACATATATTAAAAAAGTAAATAAGTTTACTGTCTTGGCAAAGTTTTTTAGTTTAGGTAACTTCTTTTATCCTTTCTAGCATTTGGCAATTAGATGTGATTTTTTGTTTATTATATGATTAGTAATAATAATGAGAGCTCTTATATTGAATTATTTATCAAAAAATGTAATTGGTGGTATAATAGTGGTTATAATGAATTGTCGGTCATGATTCAGAAATATTTCTGGTTGTAAAAATATTTGTTAGAATCAAATTTAAATTTCTTTATATCAGTTAATTTTTTTTTTTTTAAACCGGGTTAGAATTGATAACAGAGACAAAATTCTTGCTTGGAATGCTAGTTTTGGCAGTATGGTAGATAGTCTCTGTGGTAAGAATATGATTTCATTGTTAAAAACCTGAAAATAAGAACAATGGAAACATAAAAGATATGTAGTGCTTATTGTTTTTCAAGGATCAGATGGAGTATATAGTACCTGCCTTCTTTTGATCAGATTTTACTTATTTGAATGAAACATAAAGGCATGTTATCAGTTAAGACTTCAGTTAAAAAGGAATAATACATGATGGTTTCCAAGTTCTTTGTATATTACAGTTTAGGAATAATTCAACCAGTTGCTTAGAAAACCTTCTCGTAATATGCGTCCCTGAACCTTTTTCTCTGATGTAGACACTGCCAAGTGAAAGGAAAATAGTAAAAAACACATTTTCTACTTAGACACGCCTCACTTTTTAAAAAGATTGTTCTAAAAGTTTACTTGAACAATGATTGTTTAGAATGTGTGAATACATTTGCATAGAAATTATGTGGTAGAGTTATTTATAGACTAATCGGTAAAAAAACTTTTATATTCAGAGACTTTTTACACACATGTGTCTATATACATACACACATACTACACACATACATTTTTAGGGGAAAAAAACCTTTGTTTTTTTTCTTTATAAAAGTAATACATACTCATTTAATAAAATTTGGAAATATAGAAGAAGAAAATCAGAATTATAAAGTGTAATATTAGTTATGGTTTAGAAACTGATTATCTTATAAATTCATTTTTCCACCTGTGATACCAGTGTCTACCATTTTCCTTTCCTTACAAGTTGTAGCCTTGCACTCTTCACTCTCTTGTCTGTTGAACAGTGAGATACAGAATTTCATCCACTTTTAGACTTTTGGTAGCATTAATAGTTAAGGCCTGGAATTGATGTAGCTTGGTGAGGAATAGAATGAGGACTCTTAGGAAGATTTATTTTTGAATGGAGAAGTTATAATCTTTCTAGGATTACTTCTTAGAGAAAAGGGATTTATAGTTAGAGTTTTCATGCTAGCATGGCAAGATATAGATTAGATAATTTCTTTTAATAAAAGCATTTTATTTAAACTCTTTTAAAAGTTTAAGAAACTATTTAAAAATAGAAGTTGCCCACATCACACCTTAAAATTAGACCAATTTTTTATTGTCATTTTCTAAATAATAACTTGCTCATTTACAGAGAATAAGCATATCTTTTCTATAAGAAAAATGAGATATAAATGAGTTATCAGAACTCTTTGTTCCTCTTAAATAAAAATTTAGGTTGAAAGGGTTTACACGAATGTTTTGTTTCTATGTGCATGAAATTTTGGCGGGGGAAGCCAAGTATGAGAGAAAAGCTTAGAATAGAGCACAGAGTCAAAGATCAAATTGAAAACCACAAAAGTAGACATTTAGTTCTATTGAAAACATCATTTTTATTTTAATAAGGTATTACACTCAGTTAAGTTCTGTTACCTAATTTTCGGGTAAATAAAGTACCAGGGAAAGAATGATGGAATTTTAGAGGTGTAACTTGATAATTCATTGGACGGTCAATTCATGAGAGAAAAAAAACCCTGAAAGATTGGTTTTTTGCATTCATCAAGTTGTTATTAATTATTCAGATGTTTATTCATTATATATTTTTGTTAATATTTTTAGGTTTTAGCTATTTTATTTCATTTGTGAATGAAATAGTATTGGATCTAAGATACTTGCTGAAAGAAGCAAATTGTGGGGATAAGCTATTTTAACTTGTTTTGAAGGCAGAATAATTATAATTGCAAGACTCAGTGGAAGTTTATGTACTATTGATGACTTGGCCTTTTTTGTTTTGTTTATTTATTATAAATATTGTTAAACATAGCAAAGTAAATGATATGTCATGGTGAATTCCATATTTCAGCTTCAGTAGTTTACCAAGATTTTCACCTATTTGCTTTATCTACCCCAATTATTTTTTCTTGCTTCCTTTCTTTTTCTGTTTACATATTTCAAAAATCAGTCTCACACATCATGTCATTTTACCCTTCCGTATTTAAATATGCATCTCTTAAAAATAGAGGCATTTTTCCTACATAATCAAAATCCAATTATCAGTCCCAATAAAATAATCATTTCCCCAATTCTCAAACTATAGATTTATTTGAAACAACATCTAGGGAGGACTCATGCATTGTATTAGGGTGTCTTGTTTCTTGAATCTCTTGTGATCTAGAGCAGTTAGTTCCTCTGTTGACTTTTTTTAGGGAACGAGGTCAGTGGTATTAGATGTACCACATTCTGTATTTGTTTCTTTTTATTGCTATACCCTGTGTATTTCATGGAAACTGGTGGTTAGCTCTCAGGGCTTGATAAGATCCAGTGGTTTGGCAAGAATATTTTATAGGTAGTGCTATGAACTTTATATTGCACTACTTTAGGAAGTACTTAATGTCTTTTTTTTTTTAATGTCTGGTTGTTCCACTAAGGTGTATACTTTTTTAAAAATTGTAAAATTCCTGACTGCCGTTTTTGCTGCATTTATTGATAGAATTTTAAAACAGAAGAATCTTAGCGTTTATCTAGTTTACTCCCTTTATCTAACAGGTAAGGAAATTAAAACTCAGATAAATTAAGACTTGCCCAGGATCACCTGCCTCGTTAGTTGTAAATTTAGTACTGTCCCAAAAATCTTCTCTCCTGACTCTAGTCCAGTCTTATTTCCACTTTACCATACTGTAATTTTTAGTATGCTTTTGAAATCTATTGTATTTGGCTTTACGATATTATATGAAAGTGGAATGGAAGCGGAGTCAGTGATATTCTAGTAAAGGCCATTAGCACAGGTATATTTAATTAATTTTATAATGTTAAAAGACATTAAATATCAATATAAGACATTATAATTGTTAAGGACTTCTCCTAGACATTAAAAGAGATTAGGAGTTTTGTAAGGGAATAATACTTGGGTATTTAATATTAAGTTAAAGATTTTTGTAGGTTGTTTTAAATGTATTTTTGTATTGTTTTAAATGTTGTTTTTGTAAGTATACTGTAATAGTACAACTCTTTCATCTAAATGTAATTGAAGAATGAAATTGCCTTTTTAAATACTATTCCATAAATCAAAGTGTCATTGGAACTTTGGTTTGAAATGGACTCTTCTTTGTATTATGAACTTATGTATAACTGATCTTTGCTTCCTCATTTTCACTCAAGAGTATTGATGAAATCTCCATCTCCAGCACTGCACCCACCTCAGCAGTACAAAGATAGAGGAATTTTACATCCTAAACGAAGCACTGATGATAGGTCAGATCAGCCTTCTGTGAAATCTACAGACAGCAATAGTTATCCAAGTCCTTGTGCTAGTCCTTCTTCTCCATCCTCAGGAAAGGTAGAGTATCAAGGATTTGTAGCAAATCTGATGTTACATATTTAAACAAAATTATAGAATAATTCTGTTTTTAAGTTACTAATCATGGCCTCTGTTCTAGATATAAATAGAAGCTGACAAACCGAGTAAACTTTTTAGTTTTTTCCTGCTTGCCAAGTATTTTGGGTCATTATCATCTTGGGGTGTTTTAAACCTAATAGGTCATTCACTGATGGCATGTAGCTAGGCAGTTCATGATTTCCTTTCTGTATCTTTAGAACCTTTTTTTGTTAAAAACAAATGACAAGAAGATTTTCTTAAATTAATTTTGGTTCATACCTTCAGAATTGAAAACAATAGTTTCTTTCAATTCTTAATTGATTTCTCCAATTCAATGGTTATATTAAAAAATACAAGACTGGATGGGGTTAGGAAGATAGGAAATGTTGATAAAGAATTGAGAGCTATATATCTTTTAAAAAATTTGTAATACGAATGATTTCAAATGTTTAGAATATGTTTACATTTACTTTTCTGCATTGTTAGTACCTGAGTATTCGATTAGTGTTCGTTAGCTATATGATGTGGTTTTGGTGAAAATGTCTGCTGAACTACTCTTGTTAAATAAGAGGAAAAGAATGTTTTTGCAGATTTGCATTCTTAGGTTTTAAGATATTTTTGTTTTTTTTGTTTTTAATTTTAAAGTGCCTTTGTTAAGGCATAATTTACACAATAAAATTCACCAATTTAAACTGTACAATTGAGTGAATTTTGACAAATGTATACAATCATGTAACTGTACTATAGTGATGTAGAGAACATGCCCATCACCCCTAGATTCTGTCAACCACTAAACTGATCTTTGTTCTGGGAGTTTTGCTTTTTTTGGAACTTCCTATAAATGGAATGTATATACCTTTTTATGACTGGCTATTTCACTTTTGAAATTCATCTGTATTATTGAGTGTATTATTAGTTTATTACTTTTTATTGCTGAGTAGTATTCCATTGTATGGATATGCCACAGTATGTTTGTCTATTTACCATTGATGGACATTTGGATCATTTCTACTTTTTGACTATTATGAATAATATTCAGGTACAAATCTTTATGTATAGATATATTTTCTAATCTTGGGTACATACCCAGGAGTAGATTTGTTGGGTTGTATGGTAAGTGTAACTTTACAAGAAACTACTCAACTGTTTTCTGAAATAGCTGTACTATTTTCTATTCCCTTCAATAATCTATGAGAATTCCATTTGTTCAGTATTCATAACAATACTTAACATTACTAGTCTCTTAATTTTAGCCATTCTCGTGGGTATATAGTGATACTCCACTGTAGTTTTAATTTGCATTTCCCCAGTGACTAAGGATATTGAGCATCATTTCATGTGCTTTTTTGCCATTACTGAATCTTCTTTGGTGAAATATCTGTTCAAATTTTTGTTAACCTCTTTACATTGTTCATTGGTTGTCTTTTATTATTTAGTTGTAAGAGTTTCTTAGTATATTCTGGATACAAGTCTTAATTTTATGTTTTGAACATTTTTTCTAATAGTCTGTGCTTGCATTTACATTTTCTTAATGGTGTCTTTTTTTTTCTCATGTAACCCATTACTTTATTTATTTATTTATGAGTGTTTTTTAATTTTTTATTGAGGTATGCTTGATTTACAATAGTATATTAGTTTTATGTGTACAACATAGTGATTCAATATTTTTATAGATCATACTCCACTTAAAGTTGTTACAAAATAATGGCTGTATTTCCCTGTGCTGTACAATATATCCTTGTTGCTTATTTACTTTATTTTATTTTTTATATTTTTAATTTAATTTTTATTATATGTTGGAGTATAGTTGATTTACAATATTGTATTACGTTCAGGTGTACAGCAAGGTGATTCAGTTGTCTTTTAAAGAACAAATATTGATGGAAATCCATTTAATCTATTTTTTTTCTATTTTGGTTTCATCTGTTTTTTGTATTAGAGTTCATATTTTTGGTGTCCTAAGAAGTCCTTGCCTAATCCAAGATTTTCTCCTGTGCTTTCTTCTAGAGATTTTACAGTTGGAACTTTTACATGTATTGATAGGTATATGATCTATTTCATATACCTTGAATTAATTAATTTCAAGTTAATTTTTTTTTATAGTATGGGTGGGTGAATGATAATTTTTTGGTGTTTGCCTATACAGTTGTTCCAGAACCATCTGTGGAAAAGATCTTTTTTTCATTGAATTACCTTGGCACCTTTGTCAAGAATCAATTGACCATAAATATGTTTTCTACTTATTGGACTCTATTTCATTGATCTGCATACTTCTCCTTTGCCAGTGCTACAGTGACTTGATTATATAATAGCTTCCTAGTAAGTCTTGAAATCAGTTAATGATTTTTCTCCAACTTTGTTCTTCTTTTGCAAAATTGTCTTGGCTCTTCTACAATCTTTGTGCTTTTGTATAAACTTAGAAGAAGCTTGTCAATTTCTACAGAAAAATTTTTGGTATTTTGAGGGGAATTGCATTAAATCTATAGATCAACTTGAAAATCTACAATTAACAATTTTTAGTCTTCCAATCCATAAGCATAGCTGCATTTATTTAGATATTCTTTAATTTCTCTCAACAGTGTTTTATAAATTTCAGAGTTCAAATATTACAGTTTTTTTGTTACATTTATTCCTAAATATTATATATATATATATATATATATATATATATATATATTTTTTTTTTTTTCCTTTACGCGGGCCTCTCACTGTTGTGGCCTCTCCCGTTGCGGAGCACAGGCTCCGGATGCGCAGGCTCAGCGGCCATGGCTCACGGGCCCAGCTGCTCCGCGGCATGTGGGATCTTCCCAGATTGGGGCACGAACCCGTGTCCCCTGCATCGGCAGGCGGACTCTCAACCACTGCGCCACCAGGGAAGCCCAATATTTTATATTTTTGATGCTGTTGTTTTTTTAAAATTTTGAGTTTCAGTTCATTGGTATCATATAGAAATACATTTGATTTTTGTATATTTATCCTATATCCTATGACCTTACTTCACTTATTAATTCTATTAGCTTTTTATGTAGATTTCTCAGGATTTTCTACATGGACAATCATGCTGTTAATAAAAGTAGTTTTACTTTTTTCCTTTCCAAAGTGAACGCCGTTTATTTCTTTTCTTGCCTTATATCTATGGCTAGAACCTCCAATAAAATATTTAATAAAGATGTTTAGAGCCCTCCTCTTTGTCTTGACCTTAGAAGTTAAGCCTTAAGTCTTTCACCATTTAGTGGGATGTTTTCTTTTGGATCTAGTTTGCTAAGAAGGTTTGTTAGGAATAAGCATTGAATTATACTCAGTAATTTTTTTTTTTTACATCTATTGAAATGATAACACAATTCTTTTTTTTTTTTGGTCTGTTAATATAATGGATTTCATTGATTGATTTTTCTAATGTTTATACCTCTCTTGGTCATAATGTATTATCCTTTTAAAATATTGCTAGATTTGATTTTGTTCAATCAAAAATTTTGTTAAATGAGGGATCTTTGTTTATGAGGGATATTATTCTCTAGTTATCTTTTCTTGTGTTATCTTTGGATGGTTTTGGTATCAGAGTAATGCTGTACTCTTAAAGATTCGTTGGGAAGTGTTCCTTCCACTTCAATTTTTTGGAAGAGATGTATAGATTTAGTATTGTTTCTTCCTTAAATGTTTGATAGAATTCACTAGTTAAGTCATTTTTACCTTACCCTAATGTATCCTGAATCAGTATTATGCCCTTTCAGTTACAGTTTGAGAACCTTGCAACAGTGTACTTTTATTTTACCCTTCAATCCATTATGTTATTGGTTTCATACATTTTTTCAATATATGTTATAAATGCCACAATGTATTTTTTTTTTTTTTTTTTTGGTACGCGGGCCTCTCACTGTTGTGGCCTCTCCCATTGCGGAGCCCAGGCTCCAGACGCGCAGGCTCAGCGGCCATGGCTCACAGGCCCAGCTGCTCTGCGGCATGTGGGATCCTCCCAGACCAGGGCACGAACCCGCGTCCCCTGCATCGGCAGGTGGACTCTCAACCACTGCGCCACCAGGGAAGCCCCTGTTTTTTACTTACATAGTCAATTATCTTTTTATCAAAAGTCAGGAAAATGTCCTTTATATTTACTCTATATTTACAGTTTCCTGTGCTTTTTATTCTTTTGTGTTGACACGAATTTCTGTCTTGGATCATATTCTTCTGGCTGAAAACCTTCTTTTAACATTTCTTTAAGTACAGATCTGCAGGAAATGAACTCATTTAGCTTTTGTGTGAAAATTCTTTTTCACTTTTATTTTTGAAAGATATTTTTACTGTGTATATAATTCTAGGTTGACAGTGATTTTCTTTCATTATTATAATACTATCATATTAGTAGTTTACATAGTTTCTCATGGGATGTCTACTATCATTCTTATCTTTCTTTCTCCATATATAATTTGTCTTTTTTTCCCTAGCTGCTTTTAAGATTTTCTTTTTCTCACTGGTTTTCAGCAATTTGATTTTGATATGACTCGGTCTGGTTCTCTTTATATTTCCTGTTTAATCTGTATATTTATAGTTTCCATCAATTTGGGGAACTTTAACACCATTATTTTTCATATATTTTTTTGTATCTCACCTCTCCCCCTTCTTCTCTGGAACTCTAGATATACAAATGTAAGACTACTTGATATTGTTCCATGGGTCACTGATATTCTCTTCATTTTTTTCAGTTGTTTTTGTCTCTTTCCTTCATTTGAGATCATTTCTATTGCTACATCTTTAAATTTACTGATGTTTTTATTTGTAGTGTCTAATCTGATGTGCATTCTTTTTAGTGTATTTTTACTTCAAATATTATATTTTAATCTCCAGAACTTCCTTTGGGTCTTTAAAAAAATACCTTCTATTTCCCCACTCATCACATTTATGTTTCCTCCACCTTCTTGAACATAGCACATAGATTTAGGATAGCTGCTTTAAATTCTTACCTCCTAATTTCATCATCTGTCAGATCTCACTCTGTTTCTGTTGATTAATTTTTTTCTGGTTGTGTGTCATATTCTCCTGTTGTTTGCATTCCTTAAAATTGTGTTTGGCTGCTATATTTTTGTTGTATTTCTTTAAATAGTGTTAGACATTTTTCTGATACACAGTTAAGTTAGTTGCAATCAGTGTAATCCTTTCGGGATTTGCTTTTAAGCAGTGTTAGGGTGGATCCAGGGCAGTTTTTATTCTGATACTAATTTAGTTCCAGTACTAAGGTATGATCCTTCTGTGGGCTAATGCACTATGTATTACAAGTTCTTTCTCTTCTGTCTAGAATAAGATGAAATATTCCCAACCATGTGTGAGCTCTAAGAACTCTTTTCCTTTGGATCTTTCCTGGCCTCAGGTCATTTTTTCTTACCTATGTGCAGGTCACTACTTAGCCAAAAACTTCTGGGAACACCTTCTGCAGTTCCTTGGGAGTTCTCTTCCCGTGAAGCTTCCTTCTATATAGTACACTGCCATGGAAAATCTAGTTACCTTGGCCTCTAAACTCTAAGGTTTATGTGTGCAATTCAGTGAGACCATTGGATTCTGTTTGTGTTTCCCTTCATTGTCACCTGGAAACTGTATCCAGGCAGTAAGCTGGAGCAATTTTTGTTTTGTTTTCAGACTTTGCAAGTTTATTAAAATTTTTTCTGAAAGTACATTTGGAGTGTAAATCAAAGTTGGCAAACCAGGATCCTTTCTTTTTTTTTTTTTTTTTTTTTTGCTGTGTGTGGGCCTCTTACTGTTGTGGCCTCTCCCGTTGTGGAGCACAGGCTCCGGAAGCACAGGCTCAGCGGCCATGGCTCACGGGCTCAGCCGCTCCGCGGTATGTGGGATCTTCCCGGACCGGGGCACGAACCCGTGTCCCCTGCATCGGCAGGCGGACTCTCAACCACTGCGCCATCAGGGAAGCCCAGGATCCTTTCTTGATAAGGGATTTTGAATACTCTGAAAATGAGTGCTTGTTTTGGGCTCTTTAACCTCATTTTGATTGAGCCTTGTGTAGGTTTTCAGGCATGATAGAGCTATTTGCATTTGTTGACTATTTGGTAAAATATTTTGGTTTATATATTTATGAAGATGTTTAATGGAGCCTATTGATTTTGAAAGGTCAAATTACCTTTCAAAAATTTATACTTCCTTTTTTAGGGCTCAAAATCTCCTTCACCAAGGCCAAACATGCCTATTCGATACTTCATAATGAAGAGTAGCAATCTGAGAAACCTTGAAATTTCTCAACAGAAGGGTATCTGGTCTACAACCCCTAGTAATGAGCGGAAGCTAAACCAAGCCTTTTGGGAAAGCAGCATGGTTTACTTGATATTTTCTGTTCAAGGATCTGGACATTTCCAGGTGAGCCATCCTGAAGCAGTAAAAGGGCATTGTTCTTCTGTCTGCAGATTAGATCATTTAAATCATAGAGGTTAAAAAGAAGCTGGCTTTTTTTTTTTTTGGCGTTACGCAGGCCTCTCACCGCTGCGGCCTCTCCTGTTGCGGAGCACAGGCTCCAGACGCGCAGGCCCAGCGGCCATGGCTCACGGGCCCAGCCACTCCGCAGCATGCGGGACCCCCCCAGACCGGGGCACGAACCCGCACTCCCTGCACTGGCAGGCGGACTCTCAACCACTGCGCCACCAGGGAAGCCCCAAGAAGCTGGCTTTTTATTGCATTGGAATGCAAGAATGCATTTTGCTTGGATGAGGAATATATTACACCTCTTCAAAGGAATGATGTATAGGGATCCCTTTGCTTTTGCCTTGTTTTACCAGAGCTTTTCCAGATAAACAATTTTTCCTTCTGAGACAACTTTAGATTTACTATTTCTCAGGTGGATTAAAAGTAATGAGAAGCGTGACTTTTTGATAAAATGTTTATTTTAAATAGGCCAAAGAGGTTAGTTTTGACTGTCAGGAAACTGAGTGTGTTTCTTAACTCATCTTTACTTGATGTATATCTGAATTTATAAAATAATGAATTTATTATTTGATATTATTATCATTTTTGGAACTAAAAACCTAGAAGTTAGATTGTATCCATTTGTAATGGAATAAATGTGGGTTTAGAACTATGATACATTATTTAGAAAATATCTGTTTGTATTTGAAATTACATTAGAAGGCTGGAATTGGTCTTTCCTCTAAAATTTGCTAATTCATCTTTTAATAAAAAACAATGAGTGGCTTCCTGGATTTTTGTTATATATCTATTATTTTTATATTACATTTTTACCTTAAAATTAAAAAACACTCAGAGTTTCTCAGATAAATTGAATTCAGAGTCTTAATGTCATCCTCACCTTCACCATTTCCCCTCATTTTACCCACAGGGATTTTCTAGAATGTCTTCTGAGATAGGAAGGGAGAAGAGTCAGGACTGGGGTTCAGCTGGACTAGGAGGAGTGTTTAAGGTGGAGTGGATACAAAAAGAAAGTCTTCCCTTTCAGTTTGCACACCATTTACTCAATCCTTGGAATGACAACAAGAAAGTCCAGATAAGCAGAGATGGGCAGGTATACAATGGCATTTAATATTTTTCTTCCACTCTTCTTTTTGTTTTGTTTGACTGTTATTCAGTGATTTGTTTGAGGAGTAAATGCAAGAATACAAATTGTATATTCTATGTGCACATGGGGAGATAATGGTTCAGATTTGTAAAAGAGCTAGTTAAAAACCTACTTTCAAATGTGCCTGACAGAGCTCATTGTTTTTTTTTAACATTTTGTAAATTTGACTTCTCTCTGTCATTGCATATATAAAATCTTTCATAAGTCAATTCTTGGAGGTTCCTGTTTAACTAAAGATATGATCAAAACAGTGTAATTCTGAAATAATTTCACTAAAGTCTAAGGATAACAACAGTATCTAAGTTCTTTATGGCTTTAACTAATGATATAACATAAATAACCTTTTTATATTTTTGTGGCTTGTTTTATTTCTATTATGCTTTGCTTTGCCTTCATGATGCTGCTGATGTGTATTTTAAACTAGTTAAGGTGATGGGAATTAACATATATTGATATATTGACTACTGTGCTAGCTTCTTTATGTGAGGTAGTTCAATTCTTAGGCCTAAAATGAGTTATTAGCCAAATATTTTATAGGAGAAAATAGATTCAGAGAATCTATCTAGTCTTGCCTAAGGTCACATCTAATACTTTATTTGAACAAGTGTGACTCAGTTCAAATCACCATATGAAAAGTGTTAGGGTTCTTTTTAAGTGCACATGATGTCACAAGGGGACTATAAATGTTCTTTTCAATTATATAAAAATATTTTCATTTTTATTCTATAATAATGATTTTGAAATAAGTCACATTCCTTATAGTCATCCAAGATATTTTCTTGAAAAAAATACCCCAAACATCTAATATGCTAAGTATCACCATAAACCTTTAGAAGTTTAAGCTGAGTGCTTTTGCTAAATCTCCATGAAAACAAAATTCATTATTTCCAGATAGAAAAAATTGCAGAACTCCTCCCTGGAAATTTCTCACCATTTTGTCACAGATAGTTGCAATATTTGCAGGTTAACTACAATCTTGGAAATCTGGAAGTCAACTCTGAATCTTAATGAAAAGAATTAGAGCAATGCATAACATAGGATTTTAGCATGTTCTTGTAGAAACATGGAATTTGAGTTGATTTTCTTACACTTTTATCAGTATAGGTTTTGATGATAAAAAATTCAGTCTAGTCCTTTTTATGTTCATTCTGACTTTTGGTTTATCTAGGAACTAGAACCTCAGGTTGGTGAACAGTTGCTCCAGTTATGGGAACGCCTTTCATTGGGAGAAAAAACCACAACTGATTGACATTCAGGTTATACCATACTTGACTTTGAGTACTGGCAGTATTTGTGATCATTAAGGATATCTTTCAGATTATTTATCTTTTCTTTTTTTCTTCTTTTTCTTCCTCTTCTTTTTCTTTTTCTTTTTTTTTTTTTTTAACCCTTCCAGACTTCTTAGCTTCAGAAGAACATCATGCCTACTTATAACCACTGAATGCACTGACTTCCAAAAACTGAGATGGGGTTGTGTGTTATTCTGAATGGGCTTTTCCGGTTGAAAGTGTTACTTTAGAACCACCATCTTCATATAAAAGAGAAAAGGATAATTTAATTTTTATAGTGATCATAGGGAATGATTATATGTTTGTTAATATGTTTATAATTGAATGAAATAGAGTAGTTTCATTATTTAACACAATAGCAGTTAAACATACTTCAGTTGAAGTTAAACATTTCATTTGTTTGAAACACTTACTTAGAACTCTTATTGGTGATTTTTTTAAGTGCAGAGTAAATTGTTTACTTTTAAGAAAGATCTGACTATATCTGTCCATCTGAGCAACATTTTAGAAGAGTCAACTCTAAAGATTTATCATTAAAAAACAAGCAAAGAAAAGCAAATGACCAAAATCTAAAAATGTCCCTTTTAAAAATAGTGTGTGCTGATTAAGGACTATTCATTGTGCCATTTTTAACCTGAGGCATCTTAAGGAAAAAAAAACATGGGTGTTCTCTTTTTGCAACTATGAAATGCAGTAAAAACTGAAGAAAGGCAGAATTCTTCCCTGACTTTGATCAGATCAGATTAAGTGCTTAGTTTTATTCCCGGTGCTACCTCTTTTAACCTGATGTGTCCCAAACCTTCCTTTCTACTACATTACAGTCATCACACATCTCTGATATAAAAACAGTGATTATGATCTCTTTGTTTTGGCTAGAGAAACTTGATTTAGACAAGTTAAAAATTTAAGCAAGTTATACAAGTTGAAAAGAAATGCTATTAACAGTTAGTGGTAGCTTGGTGTCTCTATGTCTTCCAAACTGAAGCCTCCAAACGCCACAATTCTAAATGCCTTCTATTTGTTTTCTAGTACTTTTTATTCTACTTATGTTTCCAGGTAAGATTTCTCTTTTTTTGCATTTGTGGTTTAATAAATGGAGAGTAACTTTTTGTAAACCCATGTTAGTGCCAACTCTCATATATTTCTTTGCCATCTCAGAATTATTTGGTTTGCTGTCTTTATCACAATTGTTTATGAAGTTTCCTTAGATGCTTTCTGAAGGAAAATGGAGGTTCAGGGAGAAATCAAAGAAATGTCTTGGTTACTGAGTTCTAAACAGAACAGGTTTGATAGCACTTCTCATGATGCAGTTGGGTCATTGCCATGTAACAAAAACCCAACATGAATCTGATTTAAAGACAAAAAGAAAACTCTAAGTCCTCTGCTTTTGTGTTTGAGAACAAAGAAGTGAAAAATCATGGGTCAACATAAAATCTTGGGAACTCTTCTACTTTCTCTGGGAAAGCATTATATGTTGGTGCATTAGTTTAAAATGTCGGCTGTGACTTTTGCCTGTATTTGTAGGTACAGGATTTTTGTTTGTTTTATACTTTGAAACATAGCTGTAAATTGAGCCTATGTGAATTATGTTCCACTATATGCGTATTACAGTTCTTTTCCTATTAGAGCAAGTTGTGGTTTTCTGATAATGGATACATTTTGTTTAGGTACATATTTAGCAGTTCACAGTGTCCTAATTTGGAAGTAAGAACTTCTAAAAAATAGAAGTTGTTTTAATTTCCATCTGTTTTCTAATATATATCCCTGTATGTAAATGATGAGTTTGTTGATATTTAAGGTGAACACAATTTGAATGTAATTAAAATGCTGTTTTTTGGAAGAGATGAACTTTAAACATACTTATTAAATGATATTCTGTTAAATCATTTAAATTTTGTTATTTCTGACACTATATAGTAGGACTAAGGTAACAATGATCAACAACACCCCTTGAGATATTAATGAATTTCATACACTTTGAAGAATACTAAATTGCAATAGAAGGTGATGGCCT
This sequence comes from Mesoplodon bidens, assembly GCF_964165515.1. Classification (NCBI taxonomy): domain Eukaryota; kingdom Metazoa; phylum Chordata; class Mammalia; order Artiodactyla; family Ziphiidae; genus Mesoplodon; species Mesoplodon bidens. The sequence goes on from NW_027671884.1 coordinate 66,701, forward strand.
CATATCAATACCTCCCCCTCGAAAAAAATTGCCTTATTACGATAGGAGAATGGGGAAAGTCCCAAGACGTGTTTTTAATATAAAATCCTTTGCTTATTAATAGAATATGTAGCCGTGCACCTTTTGTTCTCAGGACACTGCATTATGGTACTGCATTATTGCATCCACTGAACAACCCAGCTTCACTCTACCAATTACAGCAAAGATAGACAATAAGGAAAGAATAATCTCAAATGAGTACTTCAAGAAAAGACATGCTCATTTAAGAATTTGTCCTCAGAGACTCATTCTTCACCGTTTAAAATCTTATATCCTGAGACAGCGAAAGTGTTGAGGAATAAGTCAAATGAACTTCACCCCTGAATCAACACCAGGGTGAAAAACTGGACACATAATTCACAAGTGACCACACCTCTCAGTCCGAATGAGCTTCCCGTAGCACAGATCCTCACTGTGCTCCTGAATTCTCCATGATTCCTCTCTACCCAGAGGACCACACAGTGCAGTCAGTATAGCCAAGGCCACTGGATGCATCATGGTCTTTCTAGCCAAAAATGAATTTCTACTTGGCTGTCTAATAAAATGTCAAATTCTGTATATTCAAAATTGAACCACAGTTCTTTCCCCACGATCTATTCCACTTAAAGCTGTCCTATTTTCAGTTGATGCCAGTTTCATTCTTTTGGTTGTTCAGGCCAGAGAACTTGGAGCCATCCATGATTCCTTTATTTCTCTCAAACTAATCCATCAGAAATTTTTCTTGGCTTCACCTTCAAAATATATCTAGACTCCAGCTGTTTCTCACCACATGTGTCACAACTACTCTGGAATGAGCCACCATCATTCCTAAGATGTCTTCCCTTTTCTCCTGTTCCTCATGCCACCAATCTGTTTTCAACACAGAAATCAGTAGTCCTTTAAAAACATTAAATCAGTTCATATTACTCTGTTGCTCAAAACCCTTCAGTGGCTCCCCATTTTGCTCAAAGCCAAAGTCCTTATAATGGTATAAGCACCTTTTATGATCTGGTCCCCCATTACATCTCTGAACTTCTCTACTCTACTCTCCTCCTCTGCTCATTCCACTTTAGCCACATTGACCTCCTCACTATTCCTTGAATATACCAGGCAACTTCCAGCATCAGAGACTAGTTTTAGCTATTCACTCTGCCTACTCTTCTCAGAATATCTATTTGGCCAATTAGTTGTGTCATCATTTACTGTTAGGTTTACTGTAAATTTTTTAAAAATTTATTTAACTTCTAGAATTAACAAACAGTAAAATCAAATTTTTCTTAGATGTATAGCTCTATGAATTTTAACACATGTACAGATTTATGTAACTTCCACCACAATCAAGATACAGTTCCATCACCTCCAAAACTCCCTCATGCTATCCCTTTGTAGTTATATACCCTTAACACCTGCCAGCCATTGGTCTGTTCTCTGACATTTCTAGTTTTCTCCTTTTGAGAATATCATTTAAATAAATCATACAGTATGTATGTAACCTTTTGGGTCTGGTTTCTTTCACTCATCATAATGCCTTTAAGAGTGATCCAAGTTGTGTATATCAAAGTTCATTTCTTTTTATTGTGAGTAGTATTCCATTGTATAGAATGTGCCACATTTTGTTTTTAACCATTTACTTGTCAAATGGTATTTAGATTGTTTTCCATTTTGTGTGTGTGTGATTATAAGTAAAACAGCTAAACATTTGTGTACAGTATTTTGTGTGGAAATATGTTTCTATTTCTTGAGTAAATACCTAGGACTACGATTGCTGGATCATATGGTAAGTGTATGTTTTATTTTATAAGAAACTGCCAAACTGTCTTCCAGAGTGGCTATACCATTTTGCATTCCTACCAGCGATGTCTTAGAGTTCCTGGTTGCTCCACATACTTGACAGTGCTTACTATTGCTAGTATATTTTATTTTTATCATTCTATTAGGTGTGCGATAGTATCTGATCATTGTTTTAAGTTGTATGTCTCTAATGGCTATTAATGTTGACCATCTTTTCATGTGCTCTCTTAGTCTCTTTAGGCTGCTATAACAAAATACTACAAACTGTGTGGCTTGTAAACAACCAAAATTTATTTCTCATAGTTCTCTCAAAATTTATTTCTCTTTATTTCTCATAGTTCTGGAGGCTGGAAGGCCAAGATCAAGGTGCCAACATGGTTGAGTTTTGGTGCAAGCCCTCTTCCTGCTTGCAGATTGCTGACTTCTTACTGTGTCTTCACATGGTAGAAGGGGATTATAAAAGCACTAACCTCATTCATAAGGGCTCAGCCCTCATCGCCTAATCACCTGCCAAAGGTCCCAGAAAGATTCCTAATATCATCACATTGGGCATTAGAATTTCAACATAAGAATTTTGAGGGCACACAAACATTCAGCCTCTAGCAGTCACCCAAAAGGTTACATACTGTATGATTTATTTAAATGATATCTTTGGTGAAGTGCCTGTCCAAGTGTTTTGACCATTTAAAAATTAAATCATTTGTTTTCTTACTGTTGAGTTTGGGGATTTCATTATATTTTTGGAATATAAGTTCTTTGTCAGATATGTGATTAAAAATGTTTTTTTCTCTCTGTAGCTTTTAATTAACAGTATTTTTTGTATTTTTAAATTTTTTTAAAAAAACATGTTTTTTTTCTTTTATGAATCATGATTTAGGTGTCATATCTAAGAAGTCTTTTGCCTAATCCTTAGTCATGAAGATTTTCTCCTATGTTTCCTTCTAAAAGTTCTGTAGTTATATGTCTTATATTTAGATTCATGACCCATTTTGGGTTAATATTTGTACAAGTTGTGATATTTAGGCTGAGGTTTATTTTTAATGCATATGAATGTCCAATGGTTTCAACACCATTGTTGAAAACTTTACCTTTATTGAATTGTCTTTGCACCTTTGACAAAAATCAGTTTGCCTATTTCTTTGGCTCTATTTCTGGACTCTCTATTATATCCCATTGATATATATATTTGTCCTTCACCAATACTGAAGTCTCGATTACTGGTGTTTTAGAGTAATTTTTAAAGATTGGGTAGTGAGGACTTGCACTTCTAACCAAGATAGGGAGTAACATGGACCGTATTTACTTTCTTTCCTGAAACAACATTAAAAAAAAAAGACAAAATACATGAAGCTGCAGTTTTCAAGACACTGGACATCAGGTGAAGGACAGTAATCCCTGTGACATAGGAAACAAACAAGGTGAGTCCTACAATTGCCCAAGCTTACTGCCTCAGAGGGTTTCCAGGCTGTGGCATAAGGAGGGGAACTGAAGCAGAACTTGAAGGTTTCTGAGTTGAGGAGACAGAGGTTAGAGTGGGGAAACCAAAGCAGCTAGAGTTCATAGAACAGAAGAGCAGAGAGGGTAGAACTGCATAGCAGGTGAACCTCAGAGATCTGTCGGTCTCCGTGGAATACTCATCAGAGTGCTGATCAGGTCATGCACGCACAGAAACTGCCTGAGGTCAGGAAAAGAACCATCTGAAAGGATTAAAGGGAATAGTGCCTGATGCTTATAAAGGGCCAGTAATAGTATCTGTTCTCATTACCCAGACTTGTAAAAATTCAAAAGAAGGCAGAAAAGAGGAAAAAAGAACAAATGGAAATAACAAATGGAAACAAACAAAATAAAAGAAAACAAATAATGAGATGATAGACTCAAACATAACAAAAGCAATCATCATATTAATGTCTAAAAATCCCAGTTAAAAGGGAGAGCTTGTCAGACTGGATTAAAAAAATCAAGACTCAATTACATGATGCCTACAAGAAATGTACTTTAAATATGAAAACAAATAGGTTAAAAGTTTTAAAAAATGGGAGAAGTTATACCATGCTACTATTAGTAAACAAACAAAAGCCTAGAATGGCAGTAGAATTCAGAGCAATGACTATAAAGACAGGGATGAAGACAGGCAGTTAGTAATAATAAAAGGATCAATTGACATAATCCTAAATATTTAGGCACCTAATTAAAAGAGCTTCAAAATACTTAAGTGAAAGTTGATAAAACTGAAAGGATAAGTTCACAATAGTCAGATTTTGATACCTCTCTCTCAATAGTTGATAGAAAAAGTAAGCAAAAAATCAGCAAATATACTGTAGACTTGAAGAACACTATCAACCAAATTCACCTAATTAACATTTATAGAACTTACCACCCAACAGCAGCAGAATATACACTCTTTTCAAGTGCACACAGAATATCATGATAGACCACTTTGTGGACCATGACACAAATCTCAATACATTTATTTATTAATTTATTTTTTCTTGTGGTAAGAGCATTTAACATGAGGTCTACCCTCACCAAATTTTTAAGTGTACAATACAATAATGTTAACTATAGGCACAGTGTTATACAGCAGATTTCTAGAACTTATTCATCTCCATTTCCCACTACCCCTAGTCCCTGGCAACCATTATTGTATTCTCTGTCTCTATGATTTTGACTACTTTAAATACCTCATAAAGTGAATGATGCAGTATTTGTCCTTCTGTAACTGGTTTATTTTACTTAGCATAATGTTCTCCAGGTTTATTCATGGTGTTGTGTTTGGCAGGGTTTCTTTCCTTTTCAAGGCTGGATAATATTTCATTGTAGGTAAGTACCACATTTTCTTTATCCATTCCTTTTTTTTTTTGTGGTACGCGGGCCTCTCACTGTTGTGGCCTCTCCCGTTCTGGAGCACAGGCTCCGGACGCACAGGCTCAGCGGCCATGGCTCATGGGCCCAGCCGCTCCACGGCACGTGGGATCTTCCCAGACAGGGGCAAGAACCTGTGTCCCCTGCATCAGCAGGCGGACTCTCAACCACTGCGCCACCAGGGAAGCCCTATCCATTCATCTTTTGATAGACATTTAGGTTGTTTCTGTATCTTAGCTATTGTGAATAATAATACAGTAAACTCAGAGTGCGCATGTCTCTTTGAGATCCTGATTTCAGTTCTCTTGAATATATCCAGAAGTGGGATTGCTGGATCATATGATAATTCTATTTTTTTTTTGAAGGGAAGAACTTTTTTCTGTTTTATTTTTAAAATTTATTTATTTTTAAAAATTTTGAAATTTAATTTATTTTTTTATACAACAGGTTATTATTAGTTATCTATTTTATACATATACATGTATACAGGTCAATCCCAATCTCCCAACTCATCCTACCACCACCACACCATGGCTTCCCCCCCTTGGTGTCCATACGTTTGTTCTCTACCTCTGTGTCTCTATTTCTGCCCTGCAAACTGGTTCATCTGTACCATTTTTCTAGGTTCCACATATATGCATTAATATACAATATTTGTTTTTCTCTTTCTGACTTACTTCACTCTGTATGACAGTCTCTAGATCCATCGACATCTCTACAAATGACCCAGTTTCATTCCTTTGTATGGCTGAGTAATCCATTTTCTATATGTACCACATCTTTATCCATTCGTCTGTCTGTGGACATTTAGGTTGCTTCCATTACCTGGCTATTGTAAATAGTGCTGCAATGAACAATGTGGTGACTATGTCTTTTTGATTTATAGTTTTCTCTGGGTATGTGCCCAGAAGTGGGATTGCTGGATCATATGGTAATTCTATTTTTAGTTTTTTAAGGAACCACCATACTGTTCTCCATAGTGACTGTATAAATTTACATTCCCACCAATAGTGGAAGAGGGTTCCTTTTGTCCATACCCTCCCCAGCATTTGTTGTTTGTAGATTTTCTGATGATGCCCATTCTAACAGGTGTGAGGTGATACCTCATTGTAGTTTTGATTTGCATTTCTCTAATAATTAGTGATGCTGAGCAGCTTTTCATGTGCATTTTGGCCATCTCTGTGTCTTCTTTGAAGAAATGTCTATTTAGATCTTCTACCCATTTTTGCATTGGGTTGTTTGTTTTTTTAATATTAAGCTGCAGGAGCTGTTTATATATATTGGAGATTAAACCTTTGTCCATTGATTCATTTGCAAATATTTCCTCCCATTCTGAGGGTTGCCCTTTTTCCATTCCCGTTTTTTTTTTTTTTGCTTCCCATAATTTTTTTTTAATTAGTTTCTGCTTTATAACAAAGTGAATCAGTCATACATATACATCTGTTCCCACATCCCTTCCCTCATGCATCTCCCTCCCTCCCACCCTCCCCATCCCACCCCTCCAGGCGGTCACAAAGCACCCAGCTGATCTCCCTGTGCTCTGCGGCTGCTTCCCACTATCTATCTACCTTACGTTTGGTAGTGTATATATGTCCATGCCTCTCTTTCGCTTTGTCACAGCTTACCCTTCCCCCTCCCCATATCCTCAAGTCCATTCTCAAGTAGGTCTGTGTCTTTATTCCCGTTTTACCCCTAGGTTCTTCATGACATTTTTTTAAAATTCCATATATATGTGTTAGCATACGGTATTTGTCTTTCTCTTTCTGACTTACTTCACTGATAATTCTATTTTTGAGAAATCTTAATAAATTTAAAAATGTTTCCGGTCATACAAAGTATGTTCTCTAACCACAATGGACTTAAATTAGAAATGAGTAACGTCCTACTTTAAATCAGCTAGAAAAAGCAACGTTTTCTCACTAGTTTCCTCATAAGCTCCAGGATTGACTCTCATTGGATCAATTGATCATGTGCTTATCTCTATACCAATCACTATGCTGATTGGCCAAATCTGTGTCAAATATTCACCCCAAACACATGGACCAAGAAGAGAAGAGAAATGATTCTCTAAAGGGATATCAAAGTAATATTACCAGAATAAGCATTCTGGGGAAGGCAAAATTATTAGCTATCCACTACCAAAAGCTACTATAATTAATTAGTGTCTTTAACGAGGTTGCAGGATACAGGGTCAGTTTTTAAAAAGTGTATTTCTATACAATTGTAAATTAAAAGAAATACTGTTTATAGTAACATTAAAAATATCAAATACCTAGGAATAACTGACAAGAGATGTGGAAAAACTTGTACTCTGAAAAGTACAAAATATTGCTGAGAGAAGACCTAAAAAAACCAAATTGTGACTTAAACTTGTTCATGGGTTGGAAGACTCAGTATTGTTAAGATGTCAGATATCTTCAAACTCTTTAACAAAATCTCAAAATCCCATAAGCCTTTTTTGTAGATATTGACAAAATTAATGTGGATTGCAAAGGATCTAGAGTAACCAAAACAACTCTGAAAAGGAACTTTAGAGGACTCACAGTACCTGATTTCAAGATTCATAAAAAACTACAGTACATAAAACAGCATGATATTGGCATATGGATAGACAGATATATCAATGGAACATAATAAAGAGTCCAGAAGTAAACCCAACATCTAGGGATAACTGATTTTTTTAAAAAAACAAGGGCACAGAAATGTGCACAGGAGGCTTTGGCTGCTGGTCTGGGGATCACACTTGGAGAACCACTATCCAGAGGAGAAACATTGCAGTCCAACATCTCCAGCCTGCCTGCCTTTAAGCCAGGCCCAAATTTGAGGAGCGCAGGATCAAGCTACTTGCCTGGACTCCCCAATGGATAAGAAGACAGAATATCTTGAGGGACATCTATAATTCTACCAGCTGGAATGCCCTAATCTATAGAAATGAAGCCATGGGACTGACAGGGTCTTGGTGCTTCAGCTGGGTGTCAGGCCTGTGCCTCTGAGGTGGGAGAGCTGAGTTCAGGACATTGGTCAACCAAAGACCTTCTGGCACCACATAATACCAAATGGCGAAAGCTCTCCCAGAGATCTCCATCTCAATGCTAAGACCCAGCTCCACTCAATGACCAACAAGCTACAGTGCTGGACACCCTATGCCAAACAACTAGCAAGACAAGAACACAACCCCATCCATTAACAGAGAGGCTGCCTAAAATAATAAGGTCACAGACACCCCAAAACACACCACTGGACACGGTCCTGCCCACCAGAAAGACAAGATCCAGCCTCATCCACCAGAACACAGTCACTAGTCCCTTCCACCAGGAAGCCTATGCAACCCACTGAATCAACCTAAGCCACTGGGGGAAGACACCAAAAACAACAGGAACTATGAACCTGCAGCCTGTAAAAACGAGACCCCAAATGACAAGACAGAAACACACAGCAGATGAAGGAGCAAGGTAAAAACCCACCAGACCAAACAAATGAAGAGGAAATAGGCAGTCTACCTAAAAAAGAATTCAGAGTAATGATAATAAAGAAGATCCAAAATCTTGGAAATAGAATGGAGAAAATAACAGAAACATTTAACAAGGACCTAGAAGAACTAAAGAACACATAAACAATGATGAACAACACAATAAATGAAATTAAAAATTCTCTAGAAGGAATCAGTAGCAGAATAACTGAGGCAGAAGAACGGATAGGTGACCTAGAAGATAAAATAGTGGAAATAACTACTGCAGAGCAGAATAAAGAAAAAAGAATGAAAGGAATTGAGGACAGTGTCAGAGACCTCTGGGACAACATTAAAGCCACCAACATTCGAATTATAGGGGTCCCAGAAAAGAGGAGAAAAAGAAAGGGACTGAGAAAATATTTGATGAGATTATAGTTGGAAACTTCCCTAATATGGAAAAGGAAATGATCAAGTCCAGGAAGCACAGAGAGTCCCATACAGGATAAATCCAAGGAGAAACATGCCAAGACACATATTAATCAAAATATCAAAAATTAAACACAAAGAAAAAATATTAAAAGCAGCAAGGGAAAAACAAATAACATACAAGGGAACCACATAAGGTTAACAGCTGATCTTTCAGCAGAAACTCTGCAAGCCAGAAGGGAGTGGAAGGACATATTTAAAGTGATGAAAGGGAAAAACCTACAATTAAGATTACTCTACCCGGCAAAGATACCATTCAGATTTCACAGAGAAATTAAAACCTTTACAGACAAGCAAAAGCTAAGAAAATTCAGCACCCCCAAACCAGCTTTACAACAAATGTTAAAGGAACTTCTCTAGGCAGGAAACACAAGAGAAGGAAAAGATCTACAATAACAAGCCCCAAACAATTAAGAAAATGGTAATAGGAACATACATATTGATAATTATCTTAAATGTAAATGGATTAAATGCTCCAACCAAAAGACACAGGCTGGCTGAATGGATAAAAAAACAAGACCCATATATGTGCTGTCTACAAGAGACCCACTTCAGACCTAGGGACACATACAGACTGAAAGTGAGAGGATGGAGGAAGATATTCCATGCAAATGGAAATCAAAAGCTGGAGTAGCAATTCTCATATCAAACAAAATAGACTTTAAAATAAAGACTATCACAAGAGACAAGGAAGGACACTACATAATGATCAAGGGGTCAATCTAAGAAGAAGATAAAACAATTGTAAGTATTTATGCACCCAACATAGGAGCACCTCAATACATAAGGCAAATGCTAACAGCCATAAAAGGGAAATCAACAGTAACACCATCACAGTAGAGGACTTTTAACACCCCACTTTTACCAATGGACAGATCATCCAAAATGAAAATAAATAAGGAAACACAAGCTTTAAATGATACATTAAACAAGATGGACTTAATTGTTATTTTTAGGATATTCCATCCAAAACAACAGAATACAGTTTCTTCTCAAGTGCTCATGGAACATTCTCCAGGATAGATAATATATTGGGTCACAAATCAAGCCTTGGTAAATTTAAGAAAATTGAAATCATATCAACTATATTTTCTGACCATAATGCTATGAGACTAGATATCAATTACAGGAAAAAAATCTGTAAAAAAAATACAAACACATGGAGGCTAAACAATACACTACTTAATAACCAAGAGATCACTGAAGAAATCGAAGAAGAAATCAAAAAATACCTAGAAACAAATGACAATAAAAACACGACGCCCCAAAACCTATGGATGTAGCAAATGCAATTCTAAGAGGGAAGTTTAAAGCAATACAACCCTACCTCAAGAAACAAACATCTCAAATAAACAACCTAACCTTACACCTAAAGCAATTAGAGAAAGATGAACAAAAATCCCCAAAGTTAGCAGAAGGAAAGAAACCATAAAGATCAGAACAGAAATAAATGAAGAAGAAATGAAAAAATCGCAAAGATCTGTAAAACTAAAAGATGGTTCTTTGAGAAGATAAACAAAATTGATAAACCATTAGCCAGACTCATCAAGAATAAAAGGGAGAAGACTCAATAGAATTAGAAATGAAAAAGGAGAAGTAACAACAGACACTGCAGAAATACAAAGGATCATGAGAGATTACTACAAGCAACTATATACCAAAAATGGACAACCTGGAAGAAATAGACAAATTCTTAGAAAAGCACAACCTTCTGAGACTGAACCAGGAAGAAATAGAAAATATAAACACACCAATCACAAGCACTGAAATTGAGACTGTGGTTAAAAATCTTCCAACAAAAGCCCAGTACCAGGTGGTTTCACAGGTGAATTCTATCAAACATTTAGAGAAGGGCTAACACCTATCCTTCTCAAACTCTTCCAAAATATAGCAGAGGGAGGAACACTCCCAAACTCATTCTACGAGGCCACCATCACCTTGATACCAAAACCAGACAAGGATGTCACAAAGAAAGAAAACTACAGGCCAATATCACTGATGAACATAGATGCAAAACTCAACAAAATACTAGCAAACAGAATCCAACAGCACATTAAACGGATCACATGCCATGATCAAGTGGGGTTTATCCCAGGAATGCAAGGATTCCTCAGTATATGCAAATCAATCAATGTGATACACCATATTAACAAATTAAAGGAGAAAGACCATATGATCATCTCAATAGATGCAGGAAAAGCTTTTGACATAATTCAACACCGATTTATGGTAAAAACCCTCCAGAAAGTAGGCATACAGGGAACTTACATCAACATAATAAAGGCCATATATGACAAACCCACAGCCAACCTCGTTCTCAAGGGTGAAAAACTGAAACCATTTCCTCTAAGATCAGGAACAAGACAAGGTTGTCCACTCTCACCACTATTATTCAACATAGTTTTGGAAGTTGTAGCCACAGCAATCAGAAAAGAAAAAGAAATAAAAGGAATCCAAATTGGAAAAGAAGAAGTAAAGCTGTCAGTGTTTGCAGATGACATGATACTATACATAGAGAATCCTAAAGACTCTACCAGAAAATTACCAGAGCTAATCAATGAATTTGGCATAGTAGCAAGATACAAAATTAATGCACAGAAATCTCTTGTTTTCCTATACACTAATGATGAAAAATCTGAAACATAAATTAAGGAAACGCTCTGATCTACCATTGCAACAAAATGAATAAAATACCTAGGAATAAACCTACCTAAGGAGACAAAATACCTGTATACAGAAAACTATAAGACACTGCTGAAAGAAATTAAAGATGATACAAACAGATGGTGATATGCCATGTCCTTGGACTGGAGGAATCAACACTGTGAAAATGACTATACTACTCAAAGCAATCTACAGATTCAATGCAATCCCTATCAAACTACCAATAGCATTTTTCACAGAACAGGAACAAAAAATTTCACAATTTGTATGGAAACACAAAAGATCCTGAATAGCCAAAGCAGTCTTAAGAAAGAAAAACAGAGCTGGAGGAATCAGGCTCCCTGATTTCAGACTATACTACAAAGCTACAGTAATGAAGACAGTATGGTACTGGCACAAAAACAGAAATATAGATCAATGGAACAGGATACAAAGCCCAGAATTAAACCCACGCACATATGGTCACCTTATTTTTGATAAAGGAGGCAAGAATATACAATGGAGAAAAGACAGCCTCTTCAATAAATGGTGCTGGGAATACTGGACAGCTGCATGTCAAAGAATGAAATTAGAACATTCCCTAACACCATACACAAAAATAAGCTCAAAATGGATTAAAGACCTAAATGTAAGGCCAGAAACTATCAAACTCTTAGAGGAAAACATAGGCAGAACCCTCTATGACATAAATCACAGCAAGATCCTTTTTGACCCACCTCCTAGAGAAATGGAAATAAAAACAAAAACAAAAGTTAAGAGCTTTTGCACAGCAAAGGAAACCATAAAGACAAAAAGACAACCCTCAGAATGGGAGAAAATATTTGCAAATGAAGCAACTGACAAAGGATTAATCTCCAAAATTTACAAGCACCTCATGCAGCTCAATATCGAAAAACCAAACAACCCATTCCAAAAATGGGCAGAAGATGTAAACAGACATTTCTCCAAAGAAGATATACAGATTGCCCACAAACAGATGAAAAATGCTCAACATCACTAATCATTAGAGAAATGCAAATCAAAACTACAATGAGATATCACCTCACACCAGTCAGAATGGCCATCATCAAAAAATCTAGAAACAATAAATGCTGGAGAGGGTGTGGAGAAAAGGGAACTCTCTTGCACTGTTGGTGGGAATGTAAATTGATATAACCACTATGGAGAACAGTATGGAGGTTCCTTAAAAACTAAATATAGAACTACCATACGACCCAGCAATCCCACTACCAGGCATATACCCTGAAAAAACCATAATTCAGAAAGAGTCATGTACCACAGTGTTCATTGCAGCTCTATTTACAATAGCCAGGACATGGAAGCAACCTAAGTGTCCATCGACAGATGAATGGATAAAGAAGATGTGGCACATATACACCATGGAATATTACTCAGCTATAAAAAGAAACGAAATTGAGTTATTTGTAGTGAGGTGGATGGACCTAGAGTCCGTCATACAGAGTAAAGTAAGTCAGAAAGAGAAAAACAAATACTGTATGCTGACATGTATATATGGAATGTTAAAAAAACAATAAATAAGGATCTGAAGAACCTAGGGACAGGACAGGAATAAATACACAGACGTAGAGAATGGACTTGATGCCAGGAGGGGGAAAGGTAAGCTGGGACAAAGTGAGAGAGTGGCATGGACTTATATATACTACCAAATGTAAAATAGATAGGTAGTGGGAAGCAGCTGCATAGCACAGGGAGATCAGCTCGGTGCTTTGTGACCACCTAGAGAGGTGGGATAGGGCGGGTGGGAGGAAAACAGAAGATGGAAGAGATATGAAGATGTATGTATATGTATAGTTGTATCACTTTGTTATAAAGCAGAAACTAACACACCATTGTGAAGCAATTATACTCCAATAAAGATGTTAAAATAAATAAATAAATAAATAAAAACAAGGACACAAAGGCAATATTGTGGAGAACGTATACCCCTTTCAATAAATGTGATGGAACAATTGGGTATCTATATACAAAATAATGAGCTTAGATCCATATTTCACATAATATATAAAAATTAACTCCTAATGGATCATAAGCTTAAAATATAAGAGCTAAAACTATAGAACTTGTAGAAGAAAACAGGAGAAAATCTTTCTTGGTTTTCCAGAAATTTTAGATCCACTATCTCTAAAGGAACAAAAGGATAAATTTGGCTTTGTCAAAATTTAAAACTTCTCTTCTTTAAAAGACACTATTAAGAGAATTAAAACAGAAGCTGTAGACCACGAGAAAACATTTGGAAGGCATACATTTAATAAAGGACTGGTATCCAGAACACTTAATTCTCCAAACTCTATAATAGGAAAAACAACCCAATTTAAAAATTGGGCCATTTCAACAGGTAGTTCACCAAAGAAGATACAGAGAAGACAAATAAGCACGTGAAAAAGATGCACAATACCATTAGTCATTAGGAAGTTAAAACCACAATGAGATACAATTATGTATCTAGTAGAATAGCTAAAATGGTAAAGACTGGCCATGCAAATGTTGGCAAGGACAGGGAGAAATTGGATTTCTTAGTCCAATGTAAAATGATACAACCACTTTAGAAAATAGTTTGGCATTTTCTTAAAAAGTTAAACATACACTTACCACATTCCAGTCCTAGGTATTGATATAATTTTTCCTCACTGTTTTGCATATTTTAATTATAGTAATTATCAGATACTTTAATTGCTTTATGATTCATTGTTTTCATGTCTGCCTTCTTCTCTGTCCACAGACATTCCTTGGAGTTGGGGAATCTTTCAATTTTATATGCTGAGTTTCTTTCCCAGTGTTTAGTAGGCATTTAATAAATATTTGCTAAGAAATTATTAAGAGCAATAAAGAGAATAGCAGTGAGGAAAAGTCATTATTGAATATGAGTTTTACCTAGTCTCTTTCATAGTACAGTATAATATTTTATTTATTTTCACTTAAAATTATATGATGATTTTCCCCCATGGTATTGCAGACTTCTGATTTATTCATAGTAATGGCTATATAATATTCAATACATTTCATTTTTTTAGAATAAAATTATTTCATTTATTTTTCCCTATTGTGAATAGTATTATTGCAAATATTTTCTTATTTTAAATAATTTCATTAGGACAGATACCCAGGAGTAGTATTACTAGATGAGAGGGTATGAACAATTCTACTATGTATTTCAAGGTATACTTAGCTACAAGTGGAGGATATAGTTCCTTAAACAGAATGATTTGGGTATGGAAATGGTCTTAGCTATACCTGGATAAATTTTTTTTAATTTCTTTTATTTATTTTTTCTAGTTTTATTGAGATGTAATCGACATATAGCACTGTATAAGTTTAAGGTGTACAGCATAATGATTTGACTTACATACATCTTGAAGTGATTATCACAATAAGTTTAGTGAGCAAAAATTTTTATTTTTAAATGAGGGAAATAATCTTTTAAAAAATTAGGCCTATTCTGTTTGGGTTTGAAAAACACACACAAACCTGTTGGTGGTTCTTTCACTTTCGTGTGGCAGTTTCTTAAAAAACGATTCTATAGTTACAATTAATTTTTCTCAGAACATGTTTCATCTACTCTTAATTCATCCTAGTTAACCATCAGAAACACTTATGTGAGTATGTAAATATATAGAATCCTTTATCTTGTTCCAAAGTATTTGAGATTGTACTAAACAAATTCTGGTGTGATACATAGGGGAAAATAGCAAAATAAGAAATGACTTATTATATAAACAGCAAGACATAGGGTCATCAGTTAAGAGAAGTGTGCATATAAGACTGGCCTATACTGCTGTAATGCACTGTCAATACTTGATCATCTTTAGAGATGTGGCTTCTGGAAATTTTAGTTTTCAGTCTTTTGTTTTAAGTAGAAGTGCTGGTAAGTAAATGATAAAATATGTTGTATTGAATGAAAGTTAACTTTTGGGTCACCCCTAAGAATTTGGTGTGTGTATCCATCAAAAAGTTTGGTGTAATTTACTTGTAAGCAACACATTCTGACTTAAGCCGTAAAGGGATTTATTTGAAGGATGTCAAAACAGTTTAGAGAACTGATGGGATTAAAGATATGGAAATGGGCAGGGGAGTGGGTAGATGGAGTTAGAGCCAAGGAAAGGTCAGTCCAGGATCTTACCACTGGCTTTGCTGCCACTGGACACTGGCAATGCTAGATTCCCACTTTTTTCTTCAGTGACTTTTCCAGTCTCCACTTTATCTTTCCCCCACGCTCTCAAGAATCAAAATTGGTGGGCGCGAATGACTGGCCAAGTAGGTAACCTTCCTGTCAAAGAGTAGGAAGCAAAAGCACCTAGCCTCTTCTGCCATGGAAGGTGGGAACCTGCCTCCCAACCACCATAATACAATGAAGTATCCCTCCCAAGAACAAGGAGGTTTGAATTATGGTTAGATTTTTTTTTTTAAGGGAGACATAGATCTGTTATAGCATCTACTGATTCCTGATGATTATAGTATCTTTTTTTTTTTTTTTTTTTTTTTTTTTTGTGGTGCGTGGGCCTCTCACTGTTGTGGCCTCTCCTGTAGCGGAGCACAGGCTCCGGAGGCGCAGGTTCAGCGGCCGTGGCTCACGGGCCCAGCCACTCCATGGCATGTGGGATCTTCCCGGACCGGGGCACGAATCCGTGTCCCCTGCATCGGCAGGCGGACTCTCAACCATTGCGCCACCGGGGAAGCCCCTAGTATCATTTTTTATTTTCCCAATGGTTGAAATAATGTAAACAGTGGAGGTTCTTAAACTGTGGCCCATGCATGATTGGAGAGGCCTGGACAGGGCCATATGTTCCCTGAAATTGTATGCAGAATTTAGGTATATATGACTTTTTCATTTTGGGGGGAATCTCCAAGAGGCCCCACAGTGTATAAAAAGTTAAGAAATACAGGCGCTTCCGTGGTAGCACAGTGGTTAAGAATCCGCCTGCCCATGCAGGGGACATGGGTTAGAGCCCTTGGTCCGGGAAGATCCCACATGCCACGGAGCAACTAAGCCCGTGCGCCACAACTACTGAGCCTGCACTCTAGAGTCTGTGCTCCGCAACAAGAGAAGCCCGCCGAACCGCAATGAAGAGTAGCCCCCGCTCTCTGCAACTAAAGCCCGCGCACGGCAACAAAGACCCAATGCAGCCAAAAACAAATAAATAAATTTAAAAAAAAAAGAGGGCTTCCCTGGTGGTGCAGTGGTTGAGAGTCCGCCTGCCAATGCAGGGAACACGGGTTCGTGCCCCGGTCTGGGAAGATCCCACATGCCGCGGAGTGGCTGGGCCCGTGAGCCATGGCCGGTGAGCCTGCGCGTCCGGAGACTGTGCTCTGCAACGGGGGAGGCCACAACAGTGAGAGGCCCGCGTGCCTCAAAAAAAAAAAAAAAAGAAAAAGAAATACTACCTGGAAAGTTCTACATAATTACTTTCTCCTTGTGAAATTTCATTTTGTTTGTATTAATTATCCCTAGTATTATTTCCTTTTTCCCCACTAGATGGTGGTGTTGCATGGTGCTTTCAAACTTCAATCGTAAGCTTTATAGACGTGAATGAAAAAGTGCAGTGATTTAAATGGCACGTTCTCAAGAACATTTTAGGGTTGGAAGGAATTTAAGAAATCACAAAGTGCATGATTTTTTTTTAACAGATGAAGAACCTAATGCCCAAAGGTTAAGTGAGAGCTTTGACTGAAAACAGGACTTTAGAAAAGTCAAATGATGCCCTGATGGGGAGGAACTCTTGGAGCTGGGGCTCTTCTTCAGTCATAACATACTTTAAGGATATGCCTCTGGCTGCTGAGGGACCAGGGTGATACTGGCTGTGGACTTGGATTCTTTGGCTCTGAGACATTTCTATATTTCAGTTACAATCATGACTCAAAAGCTGGTCCTTCTCCCCTGAGGCAGAAGGGGTCCTAGTAATGCTGAGAGGCTTTGGTTAAGGAGGAAGCTTGCCCAGAGCCTTCCTTGTAACTAACCTTCCCTACCCCCTTAACGTACCTTATAGTTACGTGCTTTATGTTATCTCCACAGCCAAAGGTAACACTATAAATGTGTGGATACAGAGTATTGATGACACATAAGGAACATATTATAAATACTGGTGTTGGAGTCCTCAGACATGAAGAGAGAGAAAACCCAAGTCAAATGGGGAGACCACTTGGGCAAACTGGCTATACAGATTCTCTGCAGCATCCCTTGTGTACAGACCACTAAACAAAGCCATGAAGAAGAGCCATGGCATGTGCTCAGGACCCACCTCTCTAGAGTAAAACCCTTCCATATTTCTTTCCCCAAAATTCTTTTTTTTTTTTTTTTTTTTTTTTTGCCAAGACTGCATGGCTTTCAGGATCTAAATAATTCCCAGACCAGGGCTGGAACCCGGGCTCAGGGCAGTGAAAGCACCAAGTCCTAACCACTGGACCGCCAGGGAATTCCCCTTTTCCCCCCAAAATTCTTGAAGTGCCTAAATCTCCAAAAGATGTGCTATTTTTTCTTCTACTTCCTTGTTCTCTTTTTCCTCCAGTCCTTTCTGACTTTGGTAATATCCTCAGCCACACTCTAGCCGAGACAGGAACTAAAGTGCTCACTGTTCACACCTCTTTCCACTGAAGCTAATAATATTGAGTCAATAAAGTATCCTTTAAAAGAATAATCTTTTCATTTGCACTGATAAACATACCTAACTATATCTAAAACTCAATGTTGTGTCTTAAATTATAGTAAGCAATTGTGAAGGTTGCTATGATGGATAGACCTTGACTACAGATCACTCTCCTTTGTGCCCAGGATACTGGCTTTTATGTCCTCTGACTTCTTGTTGGGCTTGGCCAATGGAAGGCAACAGCGAGAAATGGGAAGGTGAGAAGATAGCTGAGAATTTATTTCCCTACATCTGTCTGCTAGGTCACTGGGCAGGTTCTCTGTGTCCTTGATCTTCTGCTAAAAGCCACAGCTCCTGTCAGATAGCTCTGTCCTACAGCTGGGACTTTCTTGTTTCCAGCGACTTCTTGTTCCTTCCTTTGCTCCATCTGATCTAGGGGTGGTAGTAGCCTCCTGCTCTTTCCAGTCATTGGGTACTTCATTCCCCCTTGTTGTTTTTCCTTAACCTTGACTCCTTTGTAAATAGGCACTTCATAAAAATCTCTTCAATCTTTCCATCTGT
The DNA here is from genome assembly GCF_964165515.1 of Mesoplodon bidens. NCBI lineage: Eukaryota > Metazoa > Chordata > Mammalia > Artiodactyla > Ziphiidae > Mesoplodon > Mesoplodon bidens. The sequence continues at coordinate 85,133 of NW_027671884.1, forward strand.
TTTCAGTCAAAACCCTGACCTGTTCAATGAAACTTTATTGAATTTCTGTAGTATGAGATTCCTTATTAACATCTGTTTGTGTTGATGGATTTCTATGTGAATTTTCAAATTGGAGCATTAATGGTCAAGTTCTATTAGATTTAGTTTGAAAACATTTACTGAGTGCCAGGTATGGCATTGATGAGGCTTAGGCCATGCTGCCTCAAAATATGCCCTTTGGCATATTAATCATTTTGAATTAAAGTTATTTAAGACACAGCTGGTGCAAGAAGGACACTTTGATCTCCATTTGTCCCCCTGAAAGCAGGAAATAAATCTCCCATGTGAAAGGTAACATCACTGTACCAGGAGGGAGAGAGACATCCTTATCACTAGAGACAGGGAATTCAGGGCCAAGAAGGCTGTATAAACAAACCTTGTTACTTCTTTACTAATTTACTACTCCAAGCCCAAATCCCTTTGTCTTGTCATGTCTTCACGAATTTACTGTTTCTTTGTCTAAAAGGTGTAAAAGCTGCCTGCTTTTGTCACTTTTATGGATCCTATATCTATGGGACCACCCTAAATATAAAATTAAAAAATTTTTTTCCTCCTGTTAATCTGCCTTGTGTCAGTTTAATTATTAGACCAGCCAAAAGAACCAAGAGGGGTAAGGGGAAATTTTCCCCTCCCTGACAAAATGAGGCACTTCAGTTTCTCATTATGTATTATCCTCATCATAACCCTCTAGGTTGAATTGAGGGCTTTATAGCTGAAACTTTTTGGGCATTAACATAGTAGTTGAACATTGCCATTTTTTTTTACTGTGTATGTATTTGTATGTGTGTTTTAAAACACTATCACAAAAATCCATTATTTACTGCTAGTCATAGTTTCTATGTAGGCACTCTGGTACGTTACCCAGATACCTGTTTAGGAAGGAAACAGGTCCCCTTTCTGTGTGGGCTGCTGGCAGAAAGCCCTCAGATGTCAGCCCCTTGTGGGTACTACCTCAGTTGAAGAGAACTGCCTTGCCCAAGCCATGCCTGCTTTCCAGGGTGGCCCATCTCCAGTGACTGATTGACGTTTGGCCTAAACGTTTAGGCCTCTTGTCCCACCTTGCGACAACTCTGAAGGGTCATTCCAGCTTCAAGACTTCCTGTAGAGAGGGCTGAGACCTCCACTGAGACTGCACTGTGGCTCATCTTCTCCCTCTGCCCACCTCTGCTTCTTTGCTTCCCCTCTTCAGGTATTTATCACAAGAACACTCCTACATGCCATAATCCTTTTCAGAGTTGGGTCCAACCTGTGACATTTGGTGCCAGGAGTGATCCAAAAATGTAGATGCTGGCAGAAGATGTTGGATCTGGATTATGCACCATTTGGTTGACAATGAGGACTCTCATCACTGGTGGTAAATGGAATGCAGATAGCCCCTGGCACAAGGTAGCAATGCAATTGTTAAAACTTTTGACCTTGCTTGAGTCACATGACCATCTACTCTCTGGGGACTGGATGGGAGGGGATAATGCTGGACCTGACCTGGGTCATGTACTTTGCAGCAGGGGAACTGGCAAGGTGTTGTGACAGAGATTTAACAGAACCCTATAGGGGAGGGTGAGAATTCACCAAAGAAAAGGATGATGAGATGTCTGGTGCAGTTGGAGATGCAGTCCTTGTTACTAAAGTACTTATTATTGCCTACAAGGCTGTACTTGACCTGGCCTCTATCTTTCTAAACTTCGTCTCCTTCCATTGTCCCCCTCCCCAACATTCTAGGCCACGCTAGCCTTCCTGCTGTTCCTTAAGTATGCTAAGCATTTAATTCCTGCTGTGGGGCCTTTGCACCTGTTCTCTTTGCTTGGGAGGCTCTTCCCTCATTTTACCATGATCACTCCCTCACTACATGGGTCTCTGCTCAAATGTCACTTAGTCAGAGGGGTCTTCACCAACCCTTTCCATACGGTCATTCTATTCATCTAACTCTTTACCTAGTTTAATTTTTCTTTATAGCACCAAACTGTACTTGAAATTCAATTATTTTTGTTTGTTACTTTGTATCATCCACTTGAATATGAGCTAATAGAGCAATAATTGTGCCCTTTAAAGTACTGTATCCATAATCCTTAGAATAGTGCTTGGCATATAGTAGATGCTGAAAAATAATTAATGAATGAGGATAAAGGGCTAATGGAAAAATAGAAATGCAAAGTAGGGAAAGGTTAATTTTGACTGGAGAAAACAATGATAAAGGCTTCATGGAAGAGAAAGCATTTACATTGGACATTGCAATGGGTAAAATTGGTAGGCAGAATCAGAAATATTCAGGTAGAGAGACTTTTGTGCGGAAAGGCACTTTTGTGCAACATCTAAAGGAATGAGTAGTCCATTGTGACAAGAGTTATGGGGTAGTCTGGTGACCCAGGCCAAGTGGTCTTGGGGCTAGTTCATATTGTGGTCCAGGCACTGTTAATAAGTAGTGCCTAACCATGGAGTTCATACTCTTAAAAAGTATTGCTGCTGCTCTTTAAGTTATTTCTTCCTAAATCATGTGCGAACCATCATTTGTGGTTCCTGCTCATAGTTCAAACAAATTTACCTACCTACTCACCATGCCAGTTAGTTGATATGTATATATAGTATGTACAGGTTAAGTAGTTACCCCCCTGTTATCTCCGTGTCCTTATAGGGTCCTAGTGTAATGTAGAGAAGACCAAGACTCCTATTAAGCCAGTGGTTAGTAAGGGAGTGAGTGATATGATTTCTCATACCTGTGTCAATGGTTCACATTTTGAACAAAGCTTGGGTAAGTACTCTCAACAATGAATATCAGAAGAGGCTTTAGATGTTTGCATTTAAAAAAAATTCCATAGAATATACCTCTATCCATTTAAATATGCATTATTTAATCAATATTTTGATGAATACTTGATAAGGTATTTAAATATTCAAATTAGGTAAGTTTCTGGAAGGATGGCAAAATAAAAGTAGGTTTGCCTTATTCCTCTCCCTGAAGCCACAGAAATGAACAAAAAGAATCAAATATAGAGGAAAAAATATAGAGGAAACTAGGAAACAGCTAAATTCCACATCACAGATGAAAGAATATCTTCTAGATATAACATCATTTGAACTAAATTGAAAAGGGATGCTCAGAGCTGACTTCTATATCCTCTGATATTGGGAAAGGGGCAGATTTCAAAATGTAAATTAGTGGATTAAAAAGAGCCCCACTAGTAACTTTTAACTTGATGCAGTAAGGATTAATCCTATGGGTGGATCAAGGAGAAGTAGGGAGGACATTGACTGTGCATGTTTCTATTCCCCAAAACAAGGGAGATGATGTTAAAAGGGACCATGTACCTACACAGTCTTTATTGTTTAAGATCTGCTCCCAGACTAGGATAATTTTCAGAATGACCAGGATCCTAAGAGATTACCTTACAGAAACAATGTATATACAATAGAGAGTTAATGAGTTTTATATTAAGTTTTATATTAAGCCTAGGTTTCTATGGAAAAGCAAAAAAATAAAAAAATAAAACCCCAAAAGTTCCAAAAAGGGAAAATGGAGGTTGTGGCAGAGATATTCTAAAGCAAGTAGATTTGATAATAAAATGATCAAGAAATAAATTAATTGTGAAAATGTGGTACTTAGTGCTATTATATCTTGAGGAAATGTCTGATTCCTGGTTTGGACATGGAGAAAGAGGAAAAATGAAAATTTCCTGAAGTCATTTTCTAACACGCATAGTTTAATTCTGTTTGATTATTGTTTCCCTATAATTAATGTTAGATCTTTGTGGCATTAGTTCTCTGCAACCTAAACACTTTTTTACACTAAGTAAGAAAAGGAACTGGTGAAGCAAATTTGAAGCTTTTCCTATAATTCCCATCGTTTAGGTAATTTCTGTTTTCTGTATCCTGAGATGATCAAGAGTTGACTGGAGGTGAAAATCATATTGAAAATCTTTGTTATTGGGTGTTTTCTTTCTCTACTTCTAGGATTTCTGATGTACACAGGTTACCAGTTGTTCCTTACCATTGTTTCCTATAGAGATTCTGTAGTCCAAAGGCAAGGTATTAATTTATGGCTGTGCCTTTACTTATCTGTGTGACTTGGGGCAAGTTTCCCAATGTGTTCAGGTTTTGCCTTTGTAAAATGCAGATAATATATACCTCATAAGCTTGTTGTAAGGATTAAACAGTATTTCACGGAAAACACCTGGTTCAGAGTCTGGGACAGAGAGGGCATCCTAGTAATATACTATCATTGCTAATTCAGTGGTAAGAGCTCATAAGTAATGAAATATGATAATGCCAAAAAGAAAGCTTCCTTCACTGAAGGATTTTGTCTCTCCTAGGTGGTAGCCCACCCATGACACCTGTTACATTACTCTATATTCTTAAAATTAGCATAGCATAGCATTCTGCTGGACATTTTATGGATGGAAATAATTAGAAATTTTATTTTTGGTTCAAATAATGGCCTCTGAGCATACAGAAGTCTCCTAATTCACTGACAATGAGTTCATAAGCTCTGCTGGATCTACAGCTGTGAATCTACAGTACATACCCTCTGGGCATTTTAAACAAATTTTTACTTGGTGATAATTAATAAATTAATAATTGGTTCTAAGGGAATTTAATGTATCATGAAAGGAGAATCAGAAGCAGCAGGTCAGAAACACATGCGTCTATAAGGGACATGCAATTAGAACAAAAGAAAAGTTTGAAGGGTGATTTGACCTTGGCTAACATACTGGCATATTAGATTGATTACCTCCCACCATTTGTGATGATAAAATAAGTCTTCTTCATTTAAACACTGATCACTGATGCTATGGAAGTTATCTTGCTTTATTAGAATAGTGATATTATGGGAACTC